>NC_060267.1:81992774-82275678 GCF_021613505.1 Equus quagga
TATCTCTGGTTTTCTTACTGTGTTGGATATGTTCTGGTAAGTCACTTAAGTCCTGTGGGAAACAAGTGGGGAGGGGAAGGAAAGGAGGGAAGGAAGTTCTTTCGCCGCGCTGCCAGAGAGATGAATGCTACAGTGTCACAGGGATAAGAGTCAGACCTGTCCTTCTCTTCCAGGACCAGAGCTGTTTCCAGGTCCCCCTCGCGCATCTTCTTCATCTCGGAAAGCTTGTTTTCCAAGCTCAGCCGAAGGGCCTTCTCTGCTTCTGTCCCTGCAAAGGCCTTTTGCAGTTCCGCTTGGGCAGCTTTCACATCCTAGAGTCAAATTAAATGCATTTGATGCAATTTTTCAATACAATTGGGAACATTTTGAAAGGAAATTGGATTAAAATATAAATATTTATGACTTTTTCTCCGGCACATCTCCCCTCCCTGAATTGTACTATACATGGGGAGAATCAGTAATAAATACATGTGCAGCCATTTTTCCCCCTTGTATCCTGAAGAGTAACAGGCATTTCCAATGGGAAAGACCCAACTCTACAAGAACTGTATTCCTGGTTTTGAAAAATCAGATCGATATTTACCACTTCAGTGAGAACAAGGAGAAATGCGCCTTTCAGTACCTGAACATACACACATTCCAAAGAGCCACCACAATCTCCATGCAAACTCACCCCACACCCCACGGCCCCCTCACCATTTTTTTTTTTAAGATAATGACTACGCAATTCTAAAGCACATTTTCTTTATCTCCAAGGTGATTTAGGTGGTGAAAAACTCTATGCTATTCCTGAGAGCTCACAGAAGCCCACAAGGAAATTATCTAAATCATGCAGACAGTGTCTCTGTGAGGGAAAAAGGCCCTGGTGCTCAGGAAAGTGAGCTGGGAGTAGATGTGAATCTCCAGCTACCTGTGCCAAACGCCTCTGATTATATCACAAAGATAAAAGTCAAACTGAACTGGGCTCAAACCCCAGCTCCCACTTATTTGCTGTGTGACCTTGGGTAGTCACTTAACCTCTCTGAGACCCAGCTACCCAATCTATAAAACAGGAATAACCAAGAGTTGCTGTGAGACTGTCAAATGCCTGCTGTATCACAGGAAGCTCCTCCTGCCTGCCCTTTCCCTCACAGTGCCTCCCCCACCACTGTCTCCCCACTAGGCTTGTCTGTCAATCCATGAGAGCTGGGAAGAATCATTTCCCAATACTGTGAGACAAGAAACGACCAAACCTATGTAATGAGCACCTACTCAAGGCCAGGCTTTGAGTGAGGAGCTTCATTTCTGTTATCTTCGATCCTCACCCAACACTAGAAAGTTACATACGAGAGAGGGCAGTTTACAATGCAGGCTCTGCAGCCAGACCAGCTGGCCTTGCTGCCTGTGTGGCCTTAAGCAAGTGACTCAGTCACTCTGTGCCTGTGTCATCATGTGTTTTTTGTTTTTGTTTCGTTTTAAAGAAAGGCTGATAAAAGGATTTCCCTCCCAGGCTTATGGAAGGGATTGACTAAGTCAAAGCATGCAAGAAGCGAGAAGGGAGCGTCCCCCGTGGTCAGCCCTCCATCGACTCAGTCCCGCTGCTGCCACAATCACTCCCGCACAGCAGACACCCCTGAGCCTTTACAGACGAAGCAGCCAGGCTCAGGGAAGGCCAATGCCGTGTCCAGGGTGACAAAGCTAGTAAGTGACAGGGCAGGGTTCAAATCATTACTGCCAGTCATGCTGGCACCCCCAAACCCCAAGAACTTGGACAAACAAGATGACGGAACCAAGAAGTTAAGTCTCTTAAAAGTCTCAGAATATTTTAACTAAAATTCGGAATGTGAGCTCAGAAAACTCTTCTTTTCATTTCAGCTCCACCACCTATGACCAAGTTTCTCACCCTCTCGGAGCCTGCTTCCCCGTCTGTTTTTTGGACCTAACATCTATTCCCCGCCATGGGGCTGATGTAAGGGCTCATGTGAACATGGTGAATGGGAAAGACACAGAAGCTGCAAAATACAGTACAAATGTGTTTGCTTTTTGTGTCGAGAAGTGCTTTTCGGTGCCATTTCTCCTCACATCTGCTAAGAAGAACCAGGGTTTCAGGTGGAGAAAGTGAAATGAAACAACAGGCTCCAAAGACCGAGAATTAAGTCGTTAGTGTTACTTAACACCAGCTGAACAGGCAGGGAAACTTTTCAACACCAGGGAGACAGGACTTTTTAGCCACAATACATCCTGACTCCCATCACAGTCTAAGGAACACAGCGCCTCCCAAGACAGGGCATTCCATGAACACTGGCGGGATGGTGGGATGGTGGGGTGGAGGATGGGGACTGGGGACGGGGGCTGCATGGGCACCTAATGGCTCACAAGTCAGGAAATCTGGTTCCTAATGTTAGGCGGGTCACTTCCCCTCTCTGGGCCTCAGTTTCTTCTTCTGTAAAACAAAGGGACTAAAGTAAATCATAAGAGTGGTTTGTAGCAAGAACATGGGCTTTAAAATAGCAGTCATAAATTTAAATCTCGGATTAAACTTGGACTAGTTAGTATTTCTCTCCATACCTCAGCGTCCTCACCTATAGGAATGAAGACAATCATGGCTAGTTTGTGGGGTGTAAGCGTATAAATTCTATATGCAAAGTGCCTAGAAAGGAGGCTGGAACCCAGGAGATGCTCAGTAAGCACGGCTCCTATGAAACTCTGACAATCTATGAGAAAAGGGGCAAAACTCTGCCCACTCCGTTATGAACCCACTGTAAGAAGTACATTTTCCACAGGTTTCCAGACTTGCCTCTTCTAAAACGAAGATCCTTTTGGTCAGGAGATCTTCGACCTGCTGTACCTTCTTCCGAGCATCTTCCTTCACCCGCTGGATTTCAGAGCCGCCCCCTTCAGCTAAGCTCTCAACTGCTTTGCTGCAAAAAGAGGCACAAGCGGAAGGGTGACATTCGGATGGAGACTTCAATAGGCCCAAAGAGACAAGGACTATTTGTTAGTCACTTCTCCCACAGACCTGTACTGAGTTTCTTTTTAAATTTATATTTGTAATTCAAAAACACGGATAATGAAATATATGAAGGCATTAAATCAACACATTGTACCCCTTAAACGTACACAGCGTTATGTCAATTATATCTCAATTAAAAATATATGTGTGTGAATATATATACTATATACATATATAAACAGTTAAGAAAAAAAGTAAGAATCATCTATAATATCATCACTCAGAATAATTAAGTTCACATTTTAGTGTATAGCCTTCCAGACATTTTCTACAAAAATAGAACCATACAGTATATCTGTGATCTGATTTTATTACTTAATACACTATAAACATCCTTGGTGTCAATAAATATAAATCTATAGCATTTTTAAAGGCCACATATTAATTCACTATGAAATGTACTGTAATATATTAAATCAATCCCCTATTTTAAAACATTTATATTGTGATTTTACATGTTTGTCCGATAACACTCACAAAGCTCTTAGAACAGTACCCAGTACAAAGTATTCAACGCATGTTACAGTTATTTATTATTACAAGCAGTGTTGAGATAAAAGCATCCTTGTATGTATACAAGATTTCCTTAGGGTCAATTCTCTTTTTTTATTTATTTTTTTTTGCTGAGGAAGATTAGCCCCAAGCTAATATCTGTTGCCAATCTTCACCACCACGCCACCCCTTAGGGTCAATTCTTAGAAAAGGAATTACTGGGTCAAAGGGTAAGCACACACTTAAGACTTTTGGTAGCTCTTGCCGAACTTCCCACCAGGAAACTTCCAACAAAGTACACCCCCACCCATGGCAGGAAAGGTGGAGAGCTGTTTGACAGACCAGTGTGCAAGCAGCAGTGTGCACCTCAAATAAATCTGAGGGAGGAAAGGTTTGTATGCTTCACGTTCTGCCAATGGCAGGGGGAAGCAGGCTAAACACAGCACAAGCAATCTGTATGAGCACAAGCCATGACTCAGGGCATGAAGAGAGATCACGCAAGCAGCGCACACTCCGTGTCCCTCTAACATAAAATGCAGGGTGGACGTTGCTGTGGCACCACGGAACATTCTCTCCACTGACAAGCAGTGGTGGGGATGGCACGCCAAAATCAGACACAGGACCAGAAGCACTGACGCCTTTCATTTTGGTTCTCCTCAAAAGGAAAACAGCGTCGGGTATGAATCTGTGAGACATATACTCAGAGCTGGTCTCATCAGATTTCTAAAATGACGCAGGTTTCCAGAAGGCCAAATAATAAAGGAAATGGCTCCACCTAAAGCTGGTTTCTCAGAAAAACTGCAACAGAACACATCTATTCACCGCCAGCCTCCCATGCCCTACTTTAGGAGTATATAAAATTTCTCCAACCAAGAACCATGTGACCAGACACTCACATGGACAGGCCATGTGTATTGTTGACTGAGAACAATGGAAAGTCAAGAGGGCCACACTTGCTGTCCAAGTCTCAAACATGTGTCGCCTGCAAATAAAGACTTTATTCATATCTTGTTTCCTTTCACCAACAAGCCTTCAGAAGGCCCCAGTGTCATGAGATCATTTTAAGGGAATTCAATGTGAACAATTGGAAAAGAACACGGGCTCTGAAGCTGAACAGATCTGCTTGCAAATTCTTACTCTTCTGTGGCCTCAGCACGACTCCGAGTAAATTGCCTCTTACACCTCAGTTTCCTCATTTGAAAGATGAGACGATTCCCTCTTAGAATTAATGGGCTAACACACGTGCTGGCTGTAGCACGGTGCCCTACCTCTGATCCGAGTACTGCATGCTAGCCTGTTGTCCCTGAGGCCACCGCAGCCCTGGCCCCTGCCAAAAGGCTGTGAGAGGCCTCACTCCACCCTCTGCTGGTGTCTGAGCAGAGAACAGATCATCCACTGGCCAGAACTAAGGCCACCATCGCCACTTGCTGATTAATGCCATGAAGTGTCCTCAGCCCCCCACTCCCTCAGCTCGTTTCTTGACCAGCACTGTCTGGAATTCACAGTGATTCACGGTCATTTCTATCACCCCTCAAGAGGTATTATATAGGGCTGGAAAAATTCTGGACTAGAAACTTTTCCTTCCTGATTTTTCTGGCCATGAATTTCCACCAACCACCACAAACGGGCTTTAGAGAGCCTCCTCTAGAAAATGGCCCACTCTGTTACCCCACGCCACCCGTCCGCCCGGCCCCGCGAGGGCAGACACCGTCTCCCTCCTAACAGCCCAGATCGAACCTTCATGTTTTACAGTCAGAATCGTATACACTGTCAAGACGCTGACTACAATTTTTAACAAGTACTGGTATTACTCAGTTTGTTTGCATTTTAGTTATACCAATAAAATATATTCCCAATAATAAATGTTCCAACTTTTCATTTATCATCTTTGTATTTTACAGTTACGGTAGCAATAAAATTTATACTCAGCAGTATGGTACAATTTTCCTCTACTAATGGAATTATTATTTTTGTTTGTGTTTTAAAGCTACAGAGATAAAATTTACTCCCGACAATATGTCTGCTTTTGTTTTTAATGTCCCCTATTGTAAATGATAAATATAATAATGGAAAGCCAGCAAACACAGACGCTTACTCCACAGCAAGGCAGAGTGGGCTGCAGGGCCGGCCTGGCCCAGCTCTGTGACCTGCTTGGTCCCCCCGCTAGTCAGAGCCTCGGTTTCCTCTTTGCACAGTGGGAATACTGGTGCCTCACAGAACTGTTGGAAAATCTGCTTCTGTTGCAAAAAACCGTTGTAAAATGCGAAGAAGTGCCAGGCACAGGGTCTGGGGCACAGGAGAAGCTCAAAAAATGTTTGTTCCCTCCCCTCCCCTTTCTTTCCTTATAGAATCTGGACCAACAGACAGATGGAGAGCAACACCTAAGGAGAGAAGAGGTTCAGAGAAACTGGTCTAATCCGGCTTTCCACCCAACACAAGAAAGAACCTTCTACCAACACCACCCTCGCTACCCTTTGTAACCATCAACGTTTCCTCCTGAGTCTTTGCACTCTAATTACAGATCTTTAGGAAAAGCACGGCTTTTCCTGTGACAGGCCTCATATCTCCCACCTGCCCAAAAAACCCATAAAACTGAAACAAGGGAGTAGAGAGCATTAATAAAGATATTTTTCCATCAATAAGTATGCACCACATGCGCACTGCTGGGGGCTGGCAGCTAGGGGTAAAGAGAGAGGCATACTTGGCAGATACAGGGAAGACACTGTGCATATCCTACAGCAGGTTACCCGCTCAAAGGCCCTAAACTGTAGAACAGCTGAGAAGCCAAGGCTCGGAGGCCACAGCCCTACCTATTGGCAGGGCCAACCCAGAACCCCACCCCTTTCCTGGCCCCATACTCCCCTAAAGCGGGGCCGGCTCTTGGCCTTGGAAGATGTGTAGTCATGTTGGAAAATGAGAATCACACACGTGAAAATGAAAAAAAGTATACGAAACCTACTGCTGGACAAGACGTCAGGGACTTGAGCTCTAATCCGGCTCTGATCTTTCCGGCTGAGTGGTCTCAGTCATCGTCCTTCCCTTCTCTAGGCCTCAATTCCCTCCTCTCTAAAATGAGGTTTCCCTTGAGATTTACCTAACCCTCAGGATCAGGATGGAACACACTTGGATGTGAAAGTCTTTTATAAACTGAAAAGGGCTCCACACGTACAGAATTGTCCCCACATGCCAGAGCAGTCTGTGAAGAGACTGACGTGGGCCACAGGCAGCCATGAGCAATGGAGCGTGAGCCTTCACGCAGGGCAGGCACCTCAGCGGGGAGGGGAGGGGAAGGGAAGGGAAGAGGCCTGCAGGGCAAGGCCAGAGCGGCAGCTGGTACCTGTGAACTGCGTTTGGGATAAAGAGCTGGTGGAGAGAAAGCTGGAGCAGTGCAGTCAGCAAGAACATTCCTAAACAGAGCTCACCACCTTAACCCCTAACCTAGGAGTCATCCTTGACATCTCCCTTCCCACCCATTACCAAGTCCTGCTGATTTTGCTTCCTCAACATCATCCCAGCCCACCCATCCACCTCCATCACTAGCAACGCCCCTAAACTTCCAGACTAGCCGCCTGTCTCCTTGCTTCCATTCGCGCTCCCGCTACGAAACACTCCCCACTCAGCACCCAGAGTAACCTTTCAAAACACAAAACTCTGGTGGTGTCAGCTGCTTAAAACCCATGGCTGCTTTCCATCTGATCTTAGGACAAAGACCAAAGTCTCCAGCATGGCCTCAAGACTCTGCATGCCACGATGACAGGACCGAACCCCAGACTTCTCCTATCTCCTCAGATCTTGCACATCCCCTTCTTAAACATTTCTTCTCCACTCCTCACCTGGTCAGCTCCTACTTACCCCTCAGGTCTCATCTCAAACGCTGCCTCCTTAGGGCCACCTTCCCTGCTGTATATCTGTATTTATATATCTCCTCCCACTGCTCTAAACTCTCATGGCTCTCTTTATTTTTCTCATAGCTCTTTTCTCAATTTGTACTTATATATTTATTATTCCAAGTATTTTTTCACCATCACCCCTTCTGGAAAGTAAGCCCCATTGTCTATGTGGATCACCACTGCATCCCCAGGAACCTAGTCCAGTGCAGCACACAACAGCTTCTTAATAAATATTTTCTGAATAAATCAATAAAGCCGATGAGACCGGAAAGGGCCTTGAGCACTAGTCTGGGCAGTTTGGGGAATCTATGCATACAAACATGTACACGAGCCCCCAAAACACTCAGCCCTGTGTGTTGGTACCGAGGAGTGCACGCGGCCTGAGTTTGGGTCTCCAGGTGTACTAGCTTGGCTAAAAGCAAGTCCCTGCCAGGACCTGCAGCAGGCGGGCGCTGAGCGTGAAACGGCGGATTCTATTGCTGACATCCAGGCTCATGAAAGCAGCTCTGCCTTCCTGCCCAGATAACCACGTGCTTCCGAAACAACAACGACAACTGCCGACCTAGTTTATTCATTCACTCACTCATTCAGAACACGACATACGCAAGGTCGGCGGAACTCACAGGAGCCTGGGCCAGGGAGCCTCTAGTCTGTTCAAAGCCGACAGCAGCCCCACTTCCAGCTGCTGGCCACGGGGCAGTGACGGGAGCGATCCGTCTGGCCCAGAGCGGTGCAGCTGCTCCCCACGCCACACTCCATGCTCCTGGCCCGCCACGTCTGGCAGGAGCTCTGCTGCCACAACAAATGAGGCATTTCCACACAAGCCCCCAGCCAGACCCTCAGCAGGTCAGCCCTGGGAAGCCTGATCCCACTTGCACCAAGCAAAACTCAGCACAGCGGTGTCCCTGCTGTACCCACAAACGCCCTCTGTCACCGCACCTCCATCACACTCTATTGATAGGCGTGCCACACAGCTCACCAGTCTCTGCTGAGCTCTTGAGGTAAGCGGAGAGCTCTCAAACCCTCAGTGTGTGGCAGGAACAATTACGTAATAAATGTGCACAAATGAATGAATAGCCAATTGAATTGTGGGTTGTATTCTCTGAACTGTGCTTTTTGTTCAATAAATATTTAAATTAATTGATTAATTAAAATAAGAGTGTTCTTTACGCAGTAGAACCTCTCTTTTTTTTTTTTTTGAGGAAGATTACCCCTGAGCTAACTGCTGCCAATCTTCCTCTTTTTGTGGAGGAAGACCGGCCCTGAGCTAACATCCATGCTCATCTTCCTCTACTTTATACGTGGGACGCCTACCACAGCATGGCTGTTTGCCAAGTGGTGTCATGTCCACACCCAGGATCTGAACTGGTGATCCCCAGGCCACCAAGAAGCAGAACATGCGAACTTCACCACTGCGCCACCAGGCCAGCCCCACAACCTCTCTTATAAACAAAATATTACAAGGGACCCTAGTGCATAAAACAGATCTAAGAATGGACTACTCTGGTTGAAGCCCCACCCTCTGCCCCCCTGCCTCACGCACCACAGGAGTCCCTCAGGATCCCTTCAAGCCCCTGGGCTTTTACAGCAAAGAAAATGAAGGAGCCTCTAATATACTTAGAACCGTGGCTGGATCTCACAAAGATACTGGGTGCATGCAGAGCCTATGATGGTTCTAGAAAGTTCAACAACAGGCAGAACTAAGCTATGGTGATACTGGTGGTCAGCAGAGCGGTTATCTTTGTGGGAGAAGGGTAAGTTCTGGGAGCACAAAAGGGACTGCCGGGGTGCTGGTGACGCTCTGGCTTCTGCTCTGGATGGTGGCTCCAAAGGTGTG
This sequence comes from Equus quagga, assembly GCF_021613505.1. Taxonomy (NCBI): domain Eukaryota; kingdom Metazoa; phylum Chordata; class Mammalia; order Perissodactyla; family Equidae; genus Equus; species Equus quagga. Next base: position 82,001,986 of record NC_060267.1, read on the forward strand.
TGTGCTTAGTGAAAATGCATCCTGCTGCACCCTGAAAGACCCATTCATTTTCCTCAAAGTGTGTTCCACTTTTGTTTGTTGAGGGGACGGGCCGGTGGCGCAGTGGTTAAGTGCGCACGTTCCACTTCTCGGTGGCCCAGGGTTCACCAGTTCGGATCCCGGGTGCGGACACGGCACCACTTGGCAAGCCATGCTGTGGTAGGCATCCCACGTGTAGAGTAGAGGAAGATGGGCACGAATGTTAGCTCAGGGCCAGGCTTCCTCAGCAAAAAGAGGAGGATTGGCAGTAGACGTTAGCTCAGGGCTAATCTTCCTCAAAAGAAAAAAAAAAGTTTGTTGAAAAAGAATTAAAGAAAAACGAAAACCTCCTTGGGGCCCTCAAAGCTCCCTGGAGAACAACTGGCCTAGAAAGCACAAGGCTCTCTTTCACTGACCCATCTGGCCTCCGCGTCAGAACCCCTGGGCGACCCACAAGCTTGTGACAGGATGACAATACTCACGAGGCTTTGATGAGCAGCTGCTCTCTCTCCTGGAGCTCCCGCTTCAGACTTTCTACTTCCACCTTGAGCTCGATGTTCTTCCAGGCAAGATGAGGAAAGAGGAGAAACAGCGTAAGAGACAGGACACACGAATGTCTACACTGGGGAAACCGCTCTCAGCGCCGACGGACTCCCCGAAGCTTGTAATAGGCAGATGTTAGATTCAAACCCTCATTAGCCTCAGGGCACGGGGAAAAGGGAATTATTAAACACTCGTGGTCTCAAAAGAAAGCCCCAGATTTCTCCAGACTTGGAACAATTATGTAAATTTTCCAGGCTTCTAACAGCCAGATCACTCAAACATCGAGGCATAAATGTCATACAAGGGAGGCTGATGTAAAAGCTGTTTGCCCTCCGCCAAGCAAATTTACAAGCAATTCTGCAGTTTGCCTTCACCATTCCCAGGCAATTACTTCTGGTCGTTTACAATCACACATGTGGTGGTTGTAGCGCTGGGAACGTGTCGCAGCTTAAAAACAATGAAACGTGTGGATGGGGAAGTGGGAGGCCGCATCACTGCCTGTCTCATTTCAGGGTAGCCACTTACAAAACAGCCACAACCACACGGGGCAAGCTGTCTGTAAGGGACGCCACAGTGTTCTCCAACCATCTTCCTCTTAACTGACTGGAACGAAGGGAGTCACTCATGGCCTTGGGCTTAGAACTCACAAGAGGATCCACAAACAGACTCTTTGGCAAATGGATTGCAATGCGAGACAGTGGCGCAGCAGTGGGCTTCTCAACCCTGTCCACAAATGTATCTCGGGTGGAATATTAGACGAATTCATGTAGCAGAGACGGGGTCTGGGTGCGTAGCTTGCAGAGAATTCCTGTAAATCCAAGATTTCTCTGAAATTTTGCTCCTGTTTTATTTTAATAATTTATGCCCATTTTACATCCTATTCCATAATACATGTGTATTATTCTAAATAAAAATAACATTTCCAGTAAAATTTACAATCTCAGGGGACACGCCTCCCTCCTTTCTGCCAAGCAGCCCCGAGGGAATGAGTACCCCAGGTTGAGAAGTCAGCCAGGATGGAAAGGTCATGGGCTTGGGACCAGAAGGACATGGGTTCAAATTCTGCCTCCACTCTTCACCAGCAGGAAACCGTAGTAAGGCAGTGAATGCTCAATGATTCTTTCCTCCACTTCACAGACATTCACAGTTGCCTGTGACAGGCCAGGCACTGGGCGAGGCTCTCAGGGCACTGTGTAAACAAGGCAGACACAGCCCTTGCCTCATGCGAACATCAGAAATGAACTGGAAGTGTGAGCCTGTAATTAGCCTTAAAATCTAAGTCAAGGAGGTGAGAAAGCAAGTGTTCCCCTTCCAGATCCCTCAAGAGTCAAATGAAAAACATAAGGTCCACCTGACATGGGGGATTTGAGGACCACATGAGCTAATGAACGAGAAAAGCCTAAGAGACAGGGCTCAACAAGTGTTTTCTTCACTGTCAAACAACAGGAACTAGAGAAGTCATTCATGCGGCAGAACTTCTTCTAGAAGACACTGAGCTTTGCTAAAGGACACTGAGTGACAGTGCACAAGGCTTTCAACTGTGGTTTTGTGAAATTGCAGAAATATCCTTCAAAGAGAGGATTCCTTTTCCAGCTTCCAGAAGGACAGAGAGCTTCTACGTAAAAGCTAATAAAATATATTCTAATTGCTTTGCTTTCTGATAAGCCAACTGGCACCCCAACTTAGCAAATTTAAAAGAATGGACAGCTAACATGTCCACTAGACTATTTTTGCTCAAGCCCAATACCTCAAGTTAAAAACTTATACACATGGCGATCATAATTTCCAAACCAAAAATCAAGATACCTTATAAGCATAAAATACAACATCATTATAAAAAAGAATGACCTGAAACTACTATTAAGGAAAGATATCCAAGATATTGTTAAGGAAAAATGCAAGGTACAGAACAGAACACGCTTGCACTGATGTAAAAAGGGGGTTTATACCCATACACACACACTTGCTTGTATACACATAAAATTTCTCTGCGTAAGGAATAATATTGATCAGATCAAGAAGACTAAGAGACGGGAGGAAAGTCTTTCCAGTGTATACTTTTCATGCTTTTTGAATTTTGAACCATGTATGCCTATCAAAAAGCTTAAATTGAAATAAAAGTGCAATTAAATCACGTCATCTAATCAGACAGTGGAAAAGAATGCCGGAAACAGCACAGTACAACGAGGTAGGCAGACTCGGGTTCAAAATCCACCTCACACAGTAGCTATACGACATCAAGCAAGTTACTGATCTTCCCTGAGCTTCCGAGTCCTCTCCTGCAAGATGAGGATAATCTCACTGCACAGGGCTGTCTTGAGAATTAAAATAAGATGAGGAATGTACAAATGCCCGGGACAGGGCCTGACACCGAGGAAGCAATTAATACGTTTTGGCTTCCTATCACCCTAGAAGTTCTGAGACGCATGACAACTGTACTTACACAAATAAAATGTTTCAGGCTATTGGTTTTTCTTTAAAATTGTGATTTCATCACCCCCTCCCTTCCAGAAAAGGGGACATCCTCCTTGTCTTTCCACCCCCACACTGAAGGAAAAAAACTGTGTCTTGAAGGACAAGGGAGCTTTTCAATTCTTGAAAATGCTCAGAAGTACAGTACAATCCGTCTTCAAGACAAGTCCATTTCAGTTCATCTGGTGAAACTCGAGGAGAGTTCTTTTTCCTCCTTCAAAATTTTCCACTGGTACAAACTTCAGAAGAGAAAAGATGGAATAATTCCCAGGCCAAGGGCTAATCTACTGGAGAAAGCCAAGAAATGGGCACTGAAATATTGTTTGTACTCATGTCTTCGCAAGAAAGCCAAGCTCTTTTTTCAACTTTCAGAACCAAGGTTTGTTTTCGGGCAGAGACCTCCAGGTCAAGACTTCAGATGGGAATAGACTTTTTTCTTGACAGTTGTAAGCAAGGACACAAGGAATACAGAAGAGTCGTATCACAGAAAAACTGACGATCCTAACTTTGGGCTGCCGATGGAAGCCTCAACAAGACAACGATGATAACCGTCAAGCACTGACTGTGTGCTGGGGCTTTTCATCTGTCACCTCATTTTAACCCACACAAACAACCCCGGACAGAGGGATTATCACTGAACTCGGGGAGCGAGCCCGCAGCGCTGAAGGGACTTGTCTCGAGTTACACAAGTAGTTGTTAATGGTAGGATTCAATTCCAAAGACGTTAAATCATAAATAATCAGAAAAACGCAACTGAGGTATAATAAATCAGAATTCTGATTTTAAAAAGAAAGAAAGACTCCCTTAAAATTAATCCTCTCTCTTTGTTTAATATTAAGGTCATCCTGTTATTATGCTCCCTATAATCTATTCAAACTAAACGAAAGCAGTTCTGTCTATTCGTGCAAACCCTGAGAACAAACATTAACCAAATTTCTGCTTGGAAAGACTATGAGAAAAGACACCAGGGACGGCAGTGGGAAGCAGGACACTCACAGTTTTATAGATATGTTCGGTGGGGCCATTAAATTCCTGTTGCATTCTTTCCTCGAGGAAATAGATGCGGAGCTTTAGGTTAAAGTTTTCTTTCTTCAATTCAGTGATTTGCTGGAAAATAAGTTTAGAAGGATTATCAAAAGTAAGGTCTAAGGGATGTTACCTGCCTAGACTTCCAATGCCCATAGCTTCCAAGGCTACAAATGGAGGGAAATGTTAAATACTAGGGAAAGCTGACCTTTCCTATAACTGTGCCAATCCAGAATTAAGTGCTTCCCACCAGCCAAATTTAGGACAATCTGAGCACTGGAATGAATAATGACTGAGTGAACAAAGAATCTGTGACTGCACACTGATAAATAAATAAGTAAAGATAGAAAGAAAAGGAAAGGAAGAAGGGACTCTCTTCTTTACAAAAGAAATCCAGTTAATAAATGTAGAGTAATAATAATAACAGAAAATCACCATTATACAACCACTATAGTAATAATTGATTCAGGAAAGAACATCAAGGCTAAAAGCACTAGAAGAAAGGTCACTGGAGCACACAGTCTCAAGATAACACTCCCAAGGTGGCTTATTAATTACTAAAAGAAAAGGCATCTTTACAATTTAGAAACCTAGCAGACACCCCCTTAAGAGAATATATTTAATATCCCCACTGGTGGGACACACCGACATCATGTGCCTCCTAAAACAAATCACTGAAAGTAAACAATTTCATTTAAAAGGTGAAAATGCCCCAACTTTTAACTTGCATCTAATCAAGAGTTGTCAATCAGACAAATCCTAATTGAAGGACATTCTGCCAAACAACAGGTCTGGACTCTTCAAAAATCTTAACAATCTTAAGGCAAAAATGGTTGGGGAACTCCTCCAAATAAATGGAAGTAAGAGAGCATGACTACTAAGTACAATGAAATCGTACAGTGAATCTTGAATATTTTTTTAAAGCTACATGGGGTAACTGCGGGAATTTGAATAACAACTTTATATTAGGTACGATTTTGTAGGAGGATGTCCTAAGTAAGAGAAACATGCTTAAGTAGTTAAGGGTGTCGTACTTAAGGCACGTCATTGTACTGAAGTACTTAAGGGTGTCGTCATGGTGTCTGCAACTAACTCTCCAATGAGTGGGGAGGGAGGAAAAAGAGAGAAAGCAAATGCAGCAAAACACTAATTGATGAATCTAGAGAAAGAACATAACGGTTCTTTGTTGTACTGTTTTGCAACTTTTGCACAGCTTTGAAATTTGTCAAATTAAAAAGTTGGAGAGGAAACAGAACAGATTAAGAGAACCGATATTTACCAAGATGCTACTATGTAACCAACGCTCAGCTAGGTACTTTATATACAATATCTCCATCACTAAAACTCTGGGTATTACCCCCACTATACTCACGAGTAAAAATCACCCCACTAGCGCACGAGCTGGGGTTCGTCTCCTGCTCTGTCTGACTCCAGTGACCACGATCTGTCAAGGAAACCTCACTGCCTACAGAAAACACCTGATTCTCTGGTTTGGACCATGCAGCAAACTTCTGAAGCAGGCTAACCTAACTCCAAGAACAGACATTAGCCTATACCATAAAGCTATTTCCTAGCACTTTTATATTACCGTGTTTAAATAGCTAAATGTTTTTCAAAAATCCTATGCCTCCCCCCCCCAAGTTCTGCTTCCATATCTTTGATTCCCTGCACCATGAAAAAACCCCCCCCCCCCCAACACTGTTCTAATGAGAATGACAGACCCGCAGGCTAGGAGAGGACTTGAAACTAGTCCAGGATAATGGTCATCCCTGGAGAGGAAAGGTGGGTAGTGACTGGGAGGAGCCATGATGGGGACTGCTAGGGTGATAATATTGTTCCATTTCTTGTCCTGGGTTATAGTAACATGGGCATGTTAATTTTTTGCTAATTCATTGAACTGTTCACACGTGATCTGAGTGTGTTCCTGTGTGTACATTACACTTCATTTTTTAAAGTCAACTACTATTAATCAATAGAAAAAGTAGACAAAAAAATTAACAGAGCCTCAGGGACCTCTGAGACAATATCAAAAGGTCTAACTTCATCAGAGTCCCAGAAAAATAGAAGAGTGTGGTACAGAAAAAATATTTGAAAAATAATAATTTAAAATATTTAAAGGAGAAATAATACCAATTCTACACAATCTCTTCTGGAAAACAGAAGATGCAGGAACTTTCCTACTTCATTTTATGAGGGCAGCATCACACTGATACCAAACCAGACAAAAACATTACAAGAAAACTACAGACTAAATCCTTCATAAACACAGACCCAAAAATCCTCAACTAAATTTTAGCAAGTTGAAAAAACAGATTAATACACAGTAAGTGGAGTTTATCCCAGGAATGCAAGGCTTATTCAACTCAAAAGTCAATCTATATAATCCACCATACTACAAGACTGAAGAAGAAAAAATATATGTGATCCTGTAAGATTCCACTCACATGTGGAAGATAAACAAACACATGGACAAAGAGAACTATTTAGTGGTTGCCAGGGGGAAGGGAGGTGGGGAGTGGGCACAAAGGGTGAAGGGGTACACCTGTAAGATGACTAATAATAATGTACAACTGAAATTTCACAATGTTGTAAACTATCAGAACTTCAATAAAATATATATATATATATATATATGTGTGTGTGTGTGTGTGTGATCATATAAATTAATGGAGAGAAAGCATTTGACAAAACCCAACAGCCACTTAAGATAAAAACTCAGCAAACTGGGAATTAAAGGAAACTTCCTTAATCTGCTAAAAGGTAACTACAAAAAACCCATAGATCTACAAAAAACACATTTAATTAAAGATGAAAACTGAATGCTACTCTCCTAACATCCAGAATAGGAAAGGATAATTCCTCTCACAATTCCCATTCAACACTGTACTCGAAGCTCTGACAGAGCAATACGGCAAAGGGAAAAAAATACAGGGCATCGGGATTGGAAAGGAAGAAATAAAACCATCCCTATGTGCAGATGATATAATCGTCTATGTGGAAAACTCCGAGGAATCTACAAAAAAGTTCCCAGAACTCATCAGTGAATTTAGCAAAGTCAACATGCAAATATCAATCATATTTCAATATACTAGCAACAAATAACTTGAAACTGAAATTTTTTTAAATGCCATTTATAAAAGCTCCAAAAGAATTAATTCCTAAGTATGAATGTAATAAAACATTAAGCATGCTTAAAACTACAAAATGTTGATGAAATCAAGAAGACCTAAATAAGTGAAAACACCAAATTCATGGAATGGAAGACTGAGTATAATAAACATGTCAATTCTCTCCAAATTAATCTATAGATTCAACACAATTCCAATCAAAATCCCAGCAGGATTTTTGGCAGATAGAGACAAGCTGATTATAAAATTTATTTGGAAAAAAAAAAATTTATTTGGAACAGTAAAAGAACTAGATGAGTGAAAAAATTGTGAAAAAGAATTCAATGAAACAGAATACAGAAATAGACCCACAGAAATAATGGCCAATTGTCTTTGATTTTTGACAAAGCTGCAAAGACAATTCAATGGAGAAAGGATAGTCTTTTCATTTTCAACAAATGGTGTTGGAACAAGTGGACACTGATTTACAAAATAAATGAACCTCAACCTAAACCTCATACCTTAAAAAGAATTAACTCAAATTTGATCACAGAGCTAAATGTAAAGCATAAAATCATAAAAGTTTTAGAAGAACACAGAGGAGAAAATCTTTGTGACCTAGAGCTAGTAAGAGTTCTTAGATGTAACACCAAAGGCATGAATCCAGAAAAAGAGTTTTTTTTAATCAGTAATTTGGGCTGCATCAAAACTTAAAACTTTTGCTCTGAAAAATGCAGTGTTAAGAGAAGAAGACAAGCTACATAATGGGAGAAAATATTTGCAAATCACATATCCAACATACAAATTCTAACTAGAATCATAACTCTTAAAATGTAACTGTAAGAAAACAACCCAAGAAAGAAGGAAAAAACAGGCAAAAGACCGGAACAGTAACTTCACAGAAGATATTCAGATGATAACTAAGCACAAGAAAAGATTTTCAACATCTTTAGCTATTAGGAAAATGCAAATTAGAACTACAATGAGATACCACTACACACCTATCAGAATGGGCTAAAATTTTACCAAATCCTGATGAGGATGAGGACCAAATGGAATTCTCATACTGGGCTGTTGGGAATGCAAGATGGCCCAACCACTCTGCATAAGAGTTTGGCACATTCTTACAAAAAACCTACATTTACCACAAGACTCAGCAATTCCACTCCGAGGTATCTACCCTAGAGAAATGAAAAGCTACGTTCATACAAAAATCTGCATGTGAACGTTTACTGCAGCTTTATTAATCATCAAAACCTGGAAAGAACCCAAATGTCCTTCAAAGGGTGAATGAACAGTGTACATCCACATGATGGAACAACACTCAGTTACTATGACACACACAACAACATGAATGAATTTCAAAGGCATTACAGTGAGGGAATGGAGCCAGCCTCAAAAGATTACATACCGTATGATTCCATTTATATGACATTCTGGAAAAAGCAAAATTACAGGGATGGAGAACAGAGTATTAGTTGCCAGAGGCTTGGGGTGAAGAAAAGTTTGACCACAAAGAGACAACACATCGGAATATTCTGGCGTTATGGAAGTGTTCTATAGTCTGACTGTGGTGTTGGTTACATGAACCTAAAACTGTACACAAGTACACAAAAAATTATAAAAATATATATTAACTTGATCATGACAGAGGTTACAAGGGAGCACACATTTGTCAAAACTCATCCAACACTTCAAATTGATGAATTATTTTATGTAAATTACATCTCAATAAAGTTGATTTAAAAATAATTAAAGTGAAATAGGACAAATATTAATAGCTGTTTTTGAATGATAATATATGCCCACACATACACACTCACTAAGGTTTTTTCAGCATTTTTAAAAATAATTGGTAACAGCATATAATACTCTTTAATAAACACACTTTTATAACTGGATAAAACAAAATGATAAGCATAGTCTACATCAAGCATATCCTCAAACTGTCTGCCCTTGGCCCTGTTGTTAACACTTAAGATTTCAATTTTGCAGCTAAAAAGAACAGCACAAGAAACAATTGGTAGGTTCATTAAAGCCTCCTTTTAAATGTTTTAAGGAAACAGCACATAAAACATTCATTCAAACAAAAAAGTCTACCCCGCCAGATGCTTCCTACAAAGAGAAAGCTTATTCTATTACGCAGCTCCCAATAAAATATTTATGGAGGCTGCTTAGAATGCCCACACTGTACCCACTACAAAAATCCTTAGCAACACTTGAAAGAATATTTGTCCTATTTATAGGTAAAGCAGCTTAAAAAAAAATAGGAGAAAGGTAAATAAGCCTTCAGAAGGTCACTGTAAACGCCAGACAGGCCCGAACGAGCAAAACGAAATTCAGGCGCCATCTTTTCCACCACAACGCCAGTCTAGTCCTCTGCTTAACACCACTTCCCTCATAAGTTTTCTGTGACTATCCCCACCAGGCTGGACTGGTGACCCTTCTAATCGCTTCCACACACCCTCTCCTTTCTTTATCACAGCAATTATCACACGGCGTGGAACCAGCTGGTTACCAGCTTTCTACCCAAACCATCTCTAGGAGATCAGAAACCATGTCCAGCTTGTGTATTCTAGTCTGAAACAGAGAGACACTTACTAAATACTCAGTGGCTGGCTGGATGGACAGACAGATATGTAAGAATTTCTTGAAGGCAGAGTGATGCAAGAAGAGCCCCACAGGCTTCACAGTCAGCCCGATCTGGTTCACCTCACTCCGCTGTTGTTTTTTCCATCGTTCTTAGAATAAAACTCTTGGCCATGCCCACAAAGTGCTGTATGATCTGGCTCCTGCCTCCTACTCCAGCCTCATCACGTATCATCCTCTCCCTTGCTTGCAGTGGTCCGGCCTCACTGGTCTCCTTTCAGGTCCTCAAAGATGGCAAGCCCCTGTCCGCCTGCACAGCTCCTCCTGCAGCACGTGCCGGTGGCTCAGTCTCAGCCTTTCCAACTCAGCTCAAACGTCACTGCCCCAGAGAGGCCCTTCCTCACTGCCCAGTCTAAAAGGGTCCCCAGCTCCAGCACCCCCAGCAAGTGACTCTCTAACACATAACCCTTATTTTCTTGCTAGAACTTTTCACAATCTGTATTCAGCTTATTTATTTACACATTTACTCTGTATTATCATGTTTATATGAATATAACCCACTTCTTGAGGGCAGCGACCTTATCTATCTGTTCATAGCTGTTTCCCCTGAGGTTTTAGCAAAGCATCTGGAACACAGTGGATATTCAATCAACACTTCTTAAATGAATGCATGAATACAACCCAGACTACCTGACTAAGCTGTATGACCTTAGTCAAGTTCATTTTTTCTGTGTGCCTCAGTTCCTTTATCTATACGAATGAGATATAATAATATCTATCTCATACAGCCATTATACAGGTTAAAAGATTAATTAGAATGTTTAGTAGCACAGCATAAGAACTTGAAACTTATTAATGTTCTTCTCATTTGTACTTTTCCCTTTAAGAGAAACAAGTTCAAAAAGTTAAAAAAAAAAAACTTGAGCTGGAAAAACTGAAAACAGCTTACTGTGCAGTAGGAATAAACACCCCAAAATACAAAACCCACCAAATATGACTGAGAAACTTAATGCTCAAAAGTAAGCTAATGCAAGCGCTGTGCTTGCCACATTCCAGCCCCTGGAACCCAAGTGTTATTGTGGAACTGCCGCCATCTGAAATGGGAAACGTCCCAACATGATTACGGGGTGGCGCTCTCCGAAGCTGGAGAGGAGCCCGGCTCCACTGCGGGACACTCTGAAGAAGCTGCCACTCAGTCATCCTGGCCTCCTCCCACTCCCACGCCCTGTCAAAAGCTTTGCCTAGCCCAGAGCTCCATCACAACGGGAAGAAAAACAAAAACCAACAGCATAAAAAAGAATCAGGGCAACTCCGACCAGGTGCCCTCACCTGAAATCGAAGCGAGGTGCACTCCGGGGGTCAGTTTCAAGGGCTTTAATGATGAGAGAGGACATCATTATTTACTGAGTACCCACTATGTGCCAGGCGAGATGCTAGGTGCTTTCCATACCATAACCCACATAATCTTCATAACAACTCTGAATGAAAGATGACATTAGCCCCACTTTACAGATGAGGTTCTAGAAGCAACCTAACCAAGGTCACAGGTCACTAAGTGGCAGCGCCAGACCTAAAACCCAATTCTGGTCATTCTCAAGTCCAGGTTGTATCCATACACCACAGTGCTTCTTCTGAAGCTTCAGGGTCGTACAAATGAGGCAGGGGGTGGGGGTGAAGGGAGCTATTCTCTAGAAATAAAGTAATTCATAACATAGAGGTTACAGAGCAAACTGGCAGATGCAAACCTCCCAGCCATACCTTAGACACAACACCAAATTTGACCAAGTGCCTCGGCTGAGACCAAGAATTTTCAACAAAAAGGAGAAAGGGCCTGGATACAAGAACACCATCACCTCGGGGCTGGTGGGTACGAGACAAGCCAGCACAGGATAAGGATGAAGAGAGACCCGGGTGGGAACAGAATGCGGACAACTGTTTCAGCCACACCTAGCTAAGCATTTTCCCAATTCCTCAGAAGGGAAGCCACTACAAATAAAGATCCTACTCTGGAGCATCTATTGTTTGTTGTATGTGTTATACTTAAAACCTCTGCCACAGAAATCCCATTTCTAGGAATTTACCCTCAGGAAGTAATCACAAAACTATAAAAAGATACATGCACAAGCATATTCATCACAGCTTTGTTTGTAACAGTGAAAAATTAGGAACAACCTGGAATGCCCCACAGTAAGAGATTATATAAATTATGTTCAACCCATCCCTTTGAACACAGGTCTTTACGAACTATTAGACAGTCATTAAATAATGCTATCCATCAGTGTTAATGGAGATGGAAAGCTACCCGTGTCATTCTCTGTCAGGAAGGTCACAGAAAAAGCCAGAATTAAACTCTTCTACATATGGATAAAGATGGCTACCTGGACTGGATGTGCTGAACCAGATTCTGCGTCTTCCCCACTTTTTCTCTTAAAAAGAGAGAGAGATTGATTCTCGTTTCCAGAACAGGCCACACCAGATAAGCACAATCCTTTACAAAATGCTGGCCCCCCAGGCCTCCTCTGGTCCGGGGAGCACCCCACTACGTCGTCATCCAGGAAGGACCAATAACACAGGCTCCCACTAAAGAACAAACCAATTTGCCAACTTCCCACCATGAGGCCTGCCACACAAGTGCGCACACCCTCAGCTACTGAGGGTAGGAGACAACGGATTACCGGTCTAAAGATCCAAAAGAAGGCATGCGGCGTGCACAGGCACCCACGCGTCAGAGTGGGGGCTTGCACAGGACAGAAGGGCGCAGCAGGAAGACGTGCTGCCCAAGAGGACCTGGGTTCAAAGCCTGAATAAGTCCCTCCCCTCTCTGGGCTTCAGAGCCCCACATGTCAAACGAAGGGCGTGGACGAGCTGATTCCTGGGGCTCCTCTAGCTCTGAAATTCTCTTCTGGACATCGTCACCCCTCTTCCCACAGCGCCGCAGCCGCAGCCTTTAACTGATCTCGCCGCCACCAGCCCTGCTCCCTCCTCCAGCACAGTTCTGGTCATTTCCCTCCTCTGACTAAAATCCCTCTCACCGCTCCCCTTCATCTCCAGGAGAAAAACCAAACAAAGCGGAGGAACACACGAGACCCTGCAGGATGCGGCCCAGCCTGCGCCAGTGGCCTCGCTCCTCTCAGGCCCTCACACAGCCTCCTTCCAGCGAGGGAACTCGCAAGCCCCTAAATCTCATCACACCCTATCACGTCTCTCTCTCTGCTTGCACGTGAGAGTCCTCGTGCTGGAATGCTCTCCGTCCTCTCACCTTGGCTAATCCCTACTTGTCCCTGATGACCCAAGTCAAGGAACACCTCCTCCAGGGAGGCTTCCCGGGATCCCTCGGGCCAGGAGTGGGGCCGCTCCTCTGCACCCACAGCGCCCTGTACTTACCCCATCACTGCACTACTTTCCTACCCATCTCCCCAACTAGACGATGAGCGTCCTGACAGGGAGACTTACTTCGTCTTAATCTACTGCAAATTTCCCGGCTGCTGGCACAGCCTGGCACATGGCATATATTTGAAGATATTTATTGATGAACAGACGAACTCTAAGCAAAATCAGAAGGAGGCCTATGTCTTGCTAGACCCTAGCTAACAGACCCTGACGTTCAGATACCCGTCAGCTGAGACTAGAACAAGAGGAATCGTGGGTTTCCCTTAAAGTCAAAAATATTCCAGCCTCCTCTTTAGTATGCAAGCTAGCTTTAAAAGTGGCATTAGATGCCAAAAGCATTTCCTAGAAGCGTCCCACAGAAAGTCCAGACTACCTCAACATGGACAACACGCATTTAGGAGCTCAGGCCAGATGAAATTTTCAGTGACTTATAAAGACCTGATAGGGAGACACTGAGAACAGTGTGGTCATTTCAATTTCAACTGCAGAATTTGCTCTTGAAAATGCTACAATAAAAAATATTAATGCCATAAAAACCTAACAGCAGCCAAAGGACCACAGTCATAAAGAAAAAGCGTAAATCCTAAAACACAGTGGCAGAGAAGGCTCTCCATCACTTTTAAGAAAAACAGTCTTAAGCTCATCAAGAACACATCTGAACAAAGGAAACTTGAATCACATGGCAGAGTAGGAAAAAATAACAATAATAAATAAAACAATAAGAAGGAGAAATAGCTAACACAGAATAAACTCTGTGCTAGGCTTATGTGCTTCACATATATTCACTCAATTAATCCTCACAATAGCCCTATGAAGCAGAAGCTATTATCATGCCCATTTTAAAGACAAAGAAAGAACAGAGAGGTTAAGTGACTGGCCCAGAAGAAATGGATAGGCAGACAGTCTGGCTCCAGGGGCGGTGGTCCTTAGGCAGCACAGACTGCCTCTGAGCACAACTTTGCTGCATCACTTTCCTGGGCCTCCTGAATATAATAAAGAAGGTTGGATTCAATTCTACGATTCCTCCCAGTTCAAAAGGCAGACGATAAAATGTGAAACCAAAACTCTAAGATTCTGTTACATTTTTCCATCTAGAAATAAAATTCAAAACTGTGCCCTTCATAAATTAAATAACTCTATTATATCTTGCAGAGCGGCTTTAATACTAAAGTAATGTATATGAAGAGCTTAACACTGAAAGTGCCCAGCTCAGACCAAGAGCTCAATAAACAGTTGCTGTTATTACTCTTATGATAAATCAGGAACAACCATTTAATAGCAGAGCACATTTTAATTACACACGATGTGGAATAATCAAATCTCATTCGTTTGCGGCCCCAGACCCCACAGCATAGATCGAGTTGTACAGTTGAAATTATAACAACTCCATGCTCAGAAATTACTTGTTTCCATTAGAGATCTGACAAGTCATTTCTTCAATTGGTCACTGGTGGTTTGCAGATAACTATTAGCAGTAATGAGTATTCTAAATTAAATCCGGGGACAGTACCGCTCTGTTCTGTAAAGACAACTGGGGAGAGAGAAACATAATTGTGGAACGTCCTTCTCTCCGTGTCCTCCATCTTACCTCTGATAAATATCTCCTGTGTCTTGCATAGTATGGATTTCATTTGGTTACAAATGAAGAAGGGTCTAATTCTTCCCATGATAAATGAGAGCGCTGAACAGGTAACTTGTTAACGAGAATTGGAATTGGGAGAATAACCTTATTTTCCTGTTACTTGACAACAAACCCCCTCTACTAACAAATGAAACACACGATGCTGGAAGACATTACGCGTCGAAGGCAAATCCATCAGCAAGCAAGCCACCCTCAGACAAGCGCCACGCAGCCCCGGGTACGGGCCGCTCATGTTTCATTCAGCAGCACAGACCAGGCCTACAGAACGCAAGGAGTCGGCCCGATGCGGGGGGAGAGATTAACGGCTTTGGAGTCACTGAAAATCTGGATTCAAATCCCAGCTCTGCCACCTAGGTATGACGTGGCCGTAAACAAGCCTCTCCTCGTCCTAAGATTCCTTTTCTACAAAATGGGGATAATACAAAACACCTCCAAGAGTTGCAGCAAGGATTAAATGGGGACCATAGATAACGCGCCTGACGTAACAGGAAAGCCTTGACAAACGCTAGCGCCTCTCAGCTGTGCATTATGGTAATATCCTCACATCCAGGACACCAGAAATACACCACAGCCCCCAAAGTTGGAAACTGCTGATCCTGTCAGACCCACAACTGGCCCGCGTATAAGAGGCCGACTGCGTAGGCCCATAACAGCCACACAACGACTGTCACGAGACACGGAGTTCCTCCTACTCCAGCATCACCTGGCTTAGAGACTTCTCTAGAAATGCAGCTCCCTCCTGGGGCTGCTTGGATAGTGGCAGCAGATGTGATTTGTTAGGGACGATGATTTGGTATCTCCACTTACGTTTTCAAAGTCCTTCATGTTCCGTGCTCTGGTGGGAGACACTGTTTCTTCCGTCACACTCGGGAGCACTATAAAAAGGTAAAATAGAGGAAAACGTCATGCTGTGCAAACTGCCCAGCATCCCCATTCAGGAATAGAGCTGGAAAAAAAAACGTGAGTAGCTTCCACAGCAGATTCTGCTGGTTCTTTCTGTCTGTTGTGATTTACTGACTCGAGCCCAGGAAAAGCTCTAAGCCATTATATTTCAAATATTTACAAATTACTTAAACTAGCTCCAATGTAATCACGCATGTGTCAGAGGCTGAACCCAAAAAATGCACTGGGTACATGGCAAAGCAGAGCTGTCCTGAGGGGTACTTCCTACTGCTTGTCAGAAAATTATTTTGCTGAACAGGATGTCATCTTCACACGTCAGCAATTAAAACAAACCATGTCTAACCTACTTGACAGTGGCGTCGGCAATCTTTTTCTTAAAACGCCAGACGATAAACATTTGAGGCTTTGTCCGCCATACATAATGCCTGAAATGCGTGGCAACTGTTCAACTCTTCTGTGGTAGCACAAAAACAGCCACAGACAATTCATCAACAAATAAAGAAGCTGTGTTCCAACAAAAGTTTATTTTCAAAAGGAGGCAGTGGGCCGGAAACTGCCAATCCCGGCTTTCGAGTGGCTAAAGACTGCCAAAACCCCAGTCCTTCCACAGCTTCTTTAATTCAGTAAACATTTATTACACCCCCACTAAGTGCCGCGCACCACGCCAGGTGCTGGGAAACAACAGTGAAGGGGACACTGATCCTGCTCCCAAGAGTGGCCCGATCCAGGGGGCAGGACGAAGATGGAAACAAACTGTTCTCATGCCGCACCAGGCGCCTGGCCTCTGGAGGTGTTGAGTAAACGTGTGTGGAGTGAATGAATGAATTCATTCTTCCAACAAATATGTGCTGAGGGCCTAGTCTCTGCTAGGCACCTTTCTAGATGTGGCCACATCAGGAAAGAAAACAAATGGAGCTGATACTTTAGAAGGAGGAGACAGACAACAAACAAAATAGGGCAATTATAACAGGACGTTGAAAGGTGCTAAATGCCATGGAGAAAAATAAAGTGGATACGGACAGCAATACCATGGCTGGGTTGAGGACTGCAATTTTCAATAGGAGGTTAAATTAAGGACACTCTCACTGAGAAGGGGACACCTGGGCAGACACGAAGAGAAGGGCAAAGGGAGAGCTGGGTGAGAGCATGCCTAGGGGATCTGAGGAGCTTCCAAGAGGTGAGCGACTGGAGAGCAGTAAAGGGACAGCAGGAGAGGAGGTGAGCGAGGGCCTGGGGGACAGGCTGTGTATGGCCTTGCAGGCTCTTCTCAGGACTCCAAGGAGCCGCCGGAGCGACTCAGGTTTCGACAGGCTCCCTCTGGCTGCCTCGCTGAGAATAGACTGAACGGCGCTTAGAGAGAAACAAGGAGACCAGTCAGGAGAATACTGGGACGATGCAGGCCAGAGACCACGGTGGCTCAGACCAGGGCAGTAGGAGCACATGCAGGTGAGAAGTGGGCTGACTCTGTCTATTTTTAAAGCGGCCAACAGGAACAAATGAAATGAAATGGAGTGAAATAGATACGGTTCAGAGAGGAAAGCGCACCCAAGTCAGCCTGGGGAGAGCCAAAGAAGGCGGCGGGCTTGAAGCGGAGTCTTAAGGAGGCAGCAGGCAGATGAGGGCAAAAGGAAGCAGGCATTTCCCACACGAAGGCCCAGGATGGGAGTGCGCAGGGAGTTCAGCAGGAAAGAGGCCCAGGAGCTGGGCAGGGGCAGACTGTGAAGAGCCCTGTGCGCCAGACCAAGGGCACACGGGTTTGTTTCCCTGTTTCTCAAACGGGCCATGCTGTCACCTGTGTCTGTGCCCCCACCCAGGTCCTACTCATTCCTCAAGTCTCAGCTCCAGCCTCAGTTTCTGGGGAAACTCATGCCTGACCCACCTCCTCCACACCAGGGCGGGTCTCCCTCTCCCCCCCCTCCCAGTGCCTTTTCCTTCTTTGCTCATTCAACGATCACATGATTGATCCGAACAATTCTTGGTTTAATTGTCTGTCTTCCGGGCTGGATCGTAACCGTGTCCGAGGCTGAAGTCCGGCACTTAGCCCAGAGCCTGGCGGGAGGCAGATGCACACCATGGGCTGAATTAAGGAGCAGGCCTCTCCATTTTCTGCTTCTAACCGCCTGTGGGCAGGAAGAAGAGAAACCAGAACTGCTAGGCGCTGCATTTAAAGTAAAAGCTACCAGACTCTGAAGGAAAACCTGAGGGTGGCCTATAAGTTAAAACATTCTCCAGAAATAAACCTTGTGACACTTAGACTGTCTGCTCGAAAAACTTCTTCCTTTTGCACATATCGCATCACTTTGGAGAAGAGAAAAAAAACACAAGTCAAAATCTCTCTAAGATATTTCAACAAGACAAAATATTAGCACGTCCCACAGATACTTACAACAGCATTCACTTTTTTCAGAAACAAAAATTATGAAGGATGCTTAGCAAACCCAAACTGCAAGGCAGAAAGTCTCCTCCTGATCCAGCTTAAACACAATAGACTGCTTATTTACGCAGCACCGTCTCCTGCGGTCTAACCAACTGTTTGTCTCCAAAGGGCAGGCCCGTGTAGGAATGCTGGGCCTCAGCCGGCAAACGGAATCCCGCAGCCTACCAGGAAGGCCTTGGCACACTCGAGTTCAGACAGCAGCTCTCCAGGGCCTCCAGCCACTCGGCAGCAGAGCCCAACAGACCCTCCGTGCCTGACCAAGTCACCAAGTCAACATCCAGCCTCCATGAGGTCGTTCAGTTCAGCAAACACTGGCTGAATCCCCGCAAGCCTGGTAGCAAGAAACAACACTCATGAACTATGGCCTAAAGGACATCACTTGCTCTAGTCTAGTGTTTATGAAAGGAGGGGAACAGCAAAGCAATACATATGTAACATACTGAACCCCTGCTGGGAGCACCAGAGACATCAGAGCTCCATCCCAGGCTCCGGCCTCAAGGGCCCCATGGTCTGCTGTCTACCTGACTTGTTCTTACTCAAGAGAACGCCTGGCTTTGTGTACTTACCACCATTTCCCAAACCAGCGACGGAGTTGACGCCTTCCAGGTCATCTGGTAAATTGGGAACAAGGCCACTAGGAGAGAACATGTGCAATAAGAGATGAGTTAGTCGGGGCCTGTCTAGTGGTGCAGCAGTTAAGTTTGTACGTTCCACTTCAGAAGCGGGGTTCACCGATTTGGATCCTGCATGCAGACCCATGCACCGCTTATCAAGCCATGCTGTGGCAGGCGTCCCACATATAAAATAGAGAAGCTGGGCACAGATGTTAGCTCAGGGCTAATCTTCCTTAAAAAAAAAAGAGATGAGTTAGTGTTTGAACAACAGAGACTGTTAAGACTGCCTGAACTGCACAGGACAATCATCCGGCCACGGGCAACAAAGGACACGCAGCTGGGCCATCTGGGAGGCATGCAGTACAGAGGTTAAGAACTCAGGCTTGGGACCAGCCCAGTGGCACAGCGGTTAAGTTCACACATTCCGATTCTGGGCAGCCCGGGGTACACCGGTTCGGATCCCAGGTGCGGACATGGCACCACTTGGCATGCCATGCTGTGGTAGGTGTCCCACGTATAAAGTAGAGGAAGATGGGCACGGATGTTAGCTCAGGGCCAGTCTTCCTCAGCAAAAAGTGGAGAATTAGCAGCAGTTAGCTCAGGGCTAACGTTCCTTAAAAAAAAAGAACTCAGGCTTCAGGGCTGAGTTCTGGCTCTGACACTTAATAGCTCAATGACCTTCAGTAAAGTTAGTCATTCATTAATTTATTTATTCATACATCACGTATTCTGTGTGCCACGTATGTGCTACACGCAGAGGCACTGTGCCAAATACATGCTGCTTATGTTTCTGACTCTCACTTTCTTAACATTACATGGGGATACCACCCTCTACCTGTAAAGATTAAGTGAGTTAATGTATACAAACACTTAGCACATAGTAAGTGCCGATAAATGGCATCTGCTACTGTTTTTGTCATTACTATTACCATCATTAATGTGCCTATCACAACCAAAATTAAGCTTCCAAGAATCAGGCACCAACTGAGACGCTTTAAGACTGTCAAACAAAAATGCAAAATTCACTGATCCGAGAAGTTTTACTGGCTGTCAGTGAGGATCTGGAGACACTGACGGAAAACTAAACCATAATAGGAGGTGTGGTTTGACACAAAAGACACTACCCTGGATTCTATTCTAAGCTCTGCCACATCCCTCACCGAGCCTCACTCCCTCCATCTGTAAAAGGAGAACAGCAGCTACCGCGCAGAGTAATTGGCAATTAAACAAGACACAAAGCACCCAGCAAGGCACCAGGCACACTGTGAGCACTCCACAAATGGGAGAAAATATCTCTGTCATCTTGAAACAGACAGTGCTTTGCAATTTATAAAAGATTTACCACCGTGAGAACTGCTCCATTCCCCAAAGGTCCACACATTTTTCAAAGGACGGCGCCAAGGCCAAGATCATTTCAGTGGCCTCGGCAGAGTCACATGGCAGCTAAATGGAGAAGAGTGTCCAGAATCCAAGCCTTTTCTGTCTAATCCTCAATAATCCTTCCTTCTCCCAAGCTGTAGACCAGGAGTTGATGGAAGCTCGGCTTGACTTCTTGGCAGTTTGTTCTTTCCATGCCTCTAAATCCAAACACGTTCTGTTCCTAGGACCACTTTGCCTGATCACCAAACCAAGCAAAAAACCGGATGCCAAAAAGTTCCACCATTAAGAGAATGATTATATAAAATGAGTGTGCTATAAAGGTAACTGAAAAAACACTCAAGCAGAATGTGCCCTCAATTATGAAAAAAAACCCATACATGGACACCAAAGTCACCTCAAATCCTTCTCAGAAACTGGGTGGGCTATAATTACACAAGACAAAGCAAATATTAAAAATCTACATTTGTAGGAGACTGGGAGATATTTTCCTCCTTTTTAATATTCTATAATTCTCAATTTCCTCCAATAAGTATCACTACAAGGACAAACTCCATTTTCTAAATTGGATTTTAGAAATTAAAATCAAGTTCAACCACTACCTTTTGCAGAGTGACCCAGAGGCCCAAAGTCACACACCAGGTTATCGGTCAAGCTTAGCCTACAGTCCGGTCTCTACATTCCCAATCTGGGGTTCCCTCCACCACAGCCCTTAACTTACTACCATTGGCTGAAAAGGCCCATCCATTACTCAAGCCAAGATCAAGCACAGTTGAAAACTACATGGCAGGCAAAGCCAAAGAATGTGGGCTTAGACAAGTTTCCAACAGGCAAACACTGAAGATTGAAAAATGACATTTGATATGCCAACTCTTAGAAGAAACCACTATTTAAGGCAGAAATTCCTGCCTGGTTCCTGCCAAATTTCCACTGGGGTTTTACCTACCCACTTTTAAAATGCTATTAGTCTCTGCCTCTGCACGCTCCAGTTGGTTCCGGCCACACCTCCAGCTCTAAGTGGCTCCCTCTTCCCATTCTGATCATTCATTCTTAGCCTTAGAACTAAAACTAAGGCTGAGGCTTCATGGGGCCCTACTAGAAATCACAGCTATGCCAGCACAGGAAGAGGGCTTAGATAGCATCTTGTGACGGTAGAGATGGGGGTACTAAGGCCCAGAAAGGGAAGGAATTTGTTTGCTCAAAATCACAAGGGCATAGAAGCTAAGCTGAGCCCAAACTCCAGGTTTCTTGGTGCCCATTCCACTTGCGAACCTGTGTCTGGGCCACCCAAAGCTCTGACACAAATGCACACAGTCTGCACCAGTTTCCTCACGTGCAAATACAGCATAATCATGACAACCCACCCTGTCGGGGCATCCACTCTGAGCAGGGCCCCCTCAGGACCGGACAGGCACCTCCCACTTCATCCCCACCAGAGCTCTCCTATGGTTAGTGGTAGTTTTTCTTTTTTAAAGATTGGCCCTGAGCTAACATCTGTTGCCAATCTTTTTTTTCCTTCTCTCCCCAAAGCCCCCCAGTACACACTTGTATATTCTAGCTGTAGGTCCTTCTAGTTGTGGCATGTGGGACACCGCCTCAGCGTGGCTTGATGAGCGGTGCCATGTCCACGCCCAGGATCTGAACCAGTCAAACCCCGGCCGCTGAAGCAGAGAGCACGAACTCAATCACTCGGCCACGGGGCCGGCCCCAGGTGGTAGTTTTCCAATGCTGCCATTTTTTTTAAATGAGGAAACAGAGGCCCAGAAAAGTGAGTAAGCTGAAAAACCCAGACTGGCCTGGTTTCAAACCCCAAGCTCTTCACCTCTACACCACCCCGGCAGCCCTACGCCTTCCGCAAGGGGGCTGTGGTGAGGTCCAGATGAACTGAGGCTGAGGATTTCCAGGGCTCGGCACAGCGCGGTCACTGCAGCTGCTGTCTGTCGACTGTTTGTCGAGCGAGCGAATGAAGGGACCCTCCCCTGAGCTCCACCCCTCATCCTCCCATTGTGCTCTACGGCCACTCAAAATGCGCGACATCTTTCTATGCCTGTATGTGGCAGCAACAACTGTCCATTCACACAAGACCCAATGAGGCCTAAGCGTTTCACTGAGAAAGTGTTACAAGAGCCGTGGATGGAACTGGACATCACATACAGAAAACAGTTACACCAAGTGCATGTTTGTTTGTCTTTCAACAATTCATTCTTCATTCTATGTGATGTATTCTTAATGAGACAGGGAGTATATAAACACAAAAAATACAGATAAACCTAAAGCTCTCCTTGACTGCTCCTCACTCCCATCTCAGGCCCCTAAGAGGTAACCACCACTGTCAGCAAGACATGGAGCCGGCAGACCTTTTCCTACATATTTCCATACATAGAGACGTAGTTTTATTTTGTGGCTTAAAAATAAAACAAATACAATCAGACTGTATATATTATTCTACAGCATCTTTTCTTCAGTTAGTGTGTCCTAAAGATGTTTCCATGGCACTACAAATAGACCTACCTCAAGGTTTTCAACTCCTACAAAGCATTCCACAGCAGTGGTTTTCAAACTTTACTGCCCGTGACCCATAGAAGGAAAGGTACAACCCCTAATTCTTGAAATGTTTGCTCTTCTGTTCTATTCCATTTTTTAAAATTCTGGTTGCAATCTACTGAACTGAATTTCATAAGCTGCCAACAGATCACAGCCTGAAAAATACTTTCAAAAGGATGTGTATTTACCCAATCCCCTGACAGTAATTCAATTTATTTCCAAGTTGTTCCTTTTACAAACAATGCTGTATGAATATCCTTACACAGGTCTCATTGTGCACATGCATGAGGATTTCTCTAGGATAGATAAAAAGAAGTAGAGTTGCTGGATCAAAACGTATTCATGTTTTTAATGGGCAAAGGATTTAAAAATATACAAATGGCTAATAAGCACATGAAAAAATGTTCAACATTATTAGTCATTAGGGAGATGCAAATCAATATCACAATGAGGTACCATGTCACACCCCCAAGGATGGCTATAATCAAAAAGACAGACAATAACAAGGCTCTGGAGATGAGGCTGTGGAGAAATAACAGCCCTCATACACTGCTGAGGAGAGTGTAAAATGGTGCAGCCACTCTGGAAAAGAGATGGGACAGTTCCTCAAAATGTTAAACACAGAGTTACAATATGACCCAGCATTTCCACTCCCAGGTATACACCCAAAGAGAAATGAAAACATATGTCCATACAAAAACTTGTACCCAAAAAAATGTTCTTGGTAACATTATTCCTAATAGCCAAAAAAACGCACAAACAACCCAAATGTCATCAACCAATAAATGAATAAATAAAATGCAGTACATATACACAAAGGGATATGATTCAGCCATAAAAAGGAATGAAATACTGATACATGCTACAACGTGGATGAACCTCACAAAAGACAACATATTGTAAGATCTCATTTATATAAAACGTCCAGAATAGGCAACTCTAGGCATAAAAAGTAGATTGTGGCTGCCCCAGGCTGAGGTGGGGGGAGGAATGGGGCGTGTCATGCACTGAATGTTTGTGTCCCCTCAAAATTCATGCTGTAACCCTCCCATCGCTGGTGATGGTATCAGGAGATGGGGCTTCGGGTTGGTGATCAGGATTAGATGAGCTCAGGAGGGGGGCCCTCGCCAATGGGATTCTGTCCTTATGAGAGCTGAGCGGGAGCTCGCTTCCTCTGTCTGCTC
This sequence comes from Equus quagga, assembly GCF_021613505.1. Classification (NCBI taxonomy): domain Eukaryota; kingdom Metazoa; phylum Chordata; class Mammalia; order Perissodactyla; family Equidae; genus Equus; species Equus quagga. The sequence continues at coordinate 82,025,832 of NC_060267.1, forward strand.
TCCATGTGAGGACACGATGGGAAGTCTGCAGTCTGCAACCCGGAAGAGGGTCTCCCCAGAACCCAACCATGCTGCACCCGGTCTTGGACCTCCAGCCTCCAGAACCACAAGAAATAAATTTCTGTTGTCCGTAAGTCACCCAGTCTATAGGATTTGTGTTATAGCAGTACAAGCTCACTAAGACAGGGAGTGACTACTAAGGGACGCAGGATTTCTTTTTCAGATGATAAAAATGTTCTAAAAGTAGATTACGGTGATGATTGCACAACTCTGTAAATGTACTAAAAAAATCATTTAATAGTATATTTTAAATGGGAGAACTTAGGAAGCTCAAAGTTAGGGAGAGGTAAAACCCTGGGCATGAAAACAAAGGGATGGACCCAAGGTTGTGGACACAGAGGATCTTGTCCAGGAAACGTGCAACATGGTAACAATATAACAAAAATAGCTAACAATGAAGGTGCTCCCTAGGAGGTGCCAGGCACTTGATACAATCTCACTTCATCCACACAGCCGCCCAATAAAGTAGATATTATCACCGATGGGAAAGTGAGGCTCAGAAGGGCGGAGTGAATTACTCAAGCAACCCAGCTAGTAACCGGCTGAAGCAGGATTCAGACCCAGTGATCCTGAAGACAAAGCCCGCGTTCTTCAGACACCCCCGACCAGAACTTAACAAAGGCCTCAGGTTGGGCGAGGTTCCTGGGGCCGGGACCCAGGCCTCAATCCCACAGGCTGGAGCACCTTGGGGCACCCACAGGTGATCAGGTTTGCAGCGCATGCCGCCCAGTGACCTAATTCAACAAAAGGCTGAGGACAAAGTAGACTCCAGTCTAGTCTCTAAAACGGGGGCTTGGAAATTACCAAGAAGGACGCCCATATTAGCACAAACAGAGCTGATTTTATTCTAAGGATGTCGCTCTTCCACTGTGACCACCTAAACGAGAACCCGTCTCTGAGGACATTTCTGCCGCTCTCTAAGGGCCAGTTCAAGTACCAGGAGCTTCACAGACTCCTCCCCGAATCCGCTCAGCTTGGTCCAGAGAACTAGGCGGAAGGCAGGACAGGGGACCGACGGCCAGGCTCTAGTCAGCAGGCCGGGATTCAAACCCCGGCTTAGTCACGTAATTTTCGTGGGATCCCACACCTCTCTGAGCCTCAGTGTGTCCTCACCTGTAGACAGGAGATAATACTGTCACCTCAAAGGATCGTTGTTTATTCAGTGATTTAAGAAACAGTAACTGAGCCCTATAATAAGCCAGCTGCCAGTTTAGGAACTAGGGTTACCCTTCAAAGGGGTCATCGTCTCATCTGAGAGACAGACAAGTTAGCAACCTGCACTCTCCAACCCAGGAGCCAGCGGCCCCACGTACCCACTGAGCACCTGAAACGCAGTTATCCAAACTGAGAAGTCCTGTAAGCGTAAAATCCGCGCCGGACTCCAAAGACGTAGTGAGATTAAAAAGAAAGTAAAAGACTTCATTCATAATTTTTGTCGTTGTTTACAAGTTAGAAGAATAATCTGTGGAAATATTGGGTTAAATAAAATACATTAAAGTTAATTTCACCTGTTTCTTTTGACTTTTTTAAGGTGACTACTAGAAATTTTTTAATTACATATGTGGCTCAAGTTATATTTCCACTGGACAGCGCTAGTCAATTAAACCCAGTGCAGTAAATAAGGGCTGAGATGGGGTCAGTGATAAACAGGGTGGCTAGAGGACTACAGAGGGCCCAGGTGGGCCGGGGGAATGTCAGTGAAGGCTTCCAGGCAGTGACATCTAAATTGAGACCTGACAAACAATGGGCATTAATAAAGCAAAGGCGAGCAGGGAGGCAATCCAGGCAGCATTAACAGTGAGGGCACAGGTCCAGCAGTAAGAGCAAGGCAAGACCGGTCGTGACACAGAGTTTGGCAGCCGGGCGGAGTGAAGGGCTTGGGGAGGACACAGGGAGAGGGACGACAGGGGAGGCTGGTGAAGCAGATGGGGCCAGAATTCGAAGGACCATGGAAGCCGTATTAAAGAACTTCATCCTGAGGGTGGCGAGGGGCCGGGGAGGGTCTGAAGCAGATGAGTAAGAGATTAGTCACCAGGAATGCATGCACCACCTGGGTCCTGCCAAACAGAGAGAGGAGGGAAAGGAGAACACGTGACGATCTGTTGAGTTGCTACTCTGGGTCAGACAGTGGGCTAAACCCTTTCAGACTCACCCATTTTACAGATGATGAAAACTGAGGCACACAGAGGGTGAGTGGCTTGCCCAAAGTCACAGGATTGTTAAATGGAAGAATTGGGATTGACACCCACCTAGGTCTGGGTCCCAAAGCCAAGTAATAACGGACTTTATCTTAACGACAATGAGAAGCATTACACATACAAAGCATCAGACTGTGACGATCAGATTTACATTTTAAAAACAGCTTTCAAGCTGTAGTATAAAGGACTGTTAGAGGTGTGAAGGAAACCAGGACAATCGGGGTGACAGGTCATCCCCCAGTCTATTGGGGCACAGCAGTAGGATGAAGAGAAAGGGACACAATGACCTACCATAGGGTCCAAGTTAGGCAGGAGCTGCCAAGGGCCTTTCTCTGTGCCTGATACACAGTAGGCTTGCAATAAACAGACTAACCATTTGCCCAGGTTTGCCCAAGACAGGACTTGTTCATGCCTGCTGTCCAGGCATAAATATTAATTGTGCTCATTTCACTCTAAGTGTACGGGTTTGCACAACACATCCACGGTCACCCTTCCAATTAGGGTCTGTTAACTAAAAGCAGCAGCCTGTCCCTGGGAGAGCTGGATAAACACATTGGGGTTCTCCTCCATGTCCTCCTACCCACTCAACCAGGAGCCCAGGACAACAGAGGGCCCCGGCCCTGGAGCAGTGCAGGGCTCTGTCAGGCCTTCCTACCAGAAAGAGAGACCCCTGCCCCACCAGCAATGTGGACTCCAACTGCCTCTGGGGACAGGTCCACTGAGAGGCTGCGCTCAGCCTTTATTCCCCAATTTGTATTATTATTGATGATAATGAAGATGATGGTGGTGGTGGCAACACAGAATCATTTTTTAAGCACTAATTATGTGCCAGGAATTACACGTGCCAAGCGAATTGCTGGGCGGACATCTTCTCTTTCATCCTCACCCCAACTCTGTTGGGTAGTTATTACTACTAGCCCCGTTTTACAGACGGGAAAGCAGGTTAAGCCACTTTACCAAAGTCAGACAGCTAGTTCGTTTCAAGAGCTGGATTTGAATCCAGTTCTGTTCAACTCCAGCCAAGGTTCTTAACCACTGCACTCCATTGCCTGAGTCTTGGTGGCCACTACGTGACCCCATAAGCAAAGTCTGGACAGACCAACTACACTCCCCATAATGAAAGCAAACCGCCAGAAGGCACCATCAAGTACCCTCAAGGTACTGATTGAGGTACTGCCCCTCACCCAGCTCCCACTGACTGCACACTCCAAGAGGGCCCCCTCCTCAGAGAACCCCACATCTGTCCCTCACCTCCTCTTCCAAGTCTGTCTCGAAATACAAGAGAAGGGGGTGTGGTGAAGACGGGACCCGCAGCCCGCTACACTCAGTATCAGCGGGTGGGTCCCAAAGAGACGCCTCCCCCCAAGAAACCCAGCCCACACACTGCCCGTCTGGAAACCCTCAGAGCCCCCCGAGAGCAGACCCCAAGTCTCCGCTGGAGCGAACCCCCATCAGCGGGAGCCCCGGCCCGGTTACCGCGAACCCCTACAGCCCGGGCCGCACCTGCAGCCGCTGAGCGTCCCGGGGAGGGTGACGTCCTCTTCCAACACCGAGTCCATCCTGGACACGGAGGAGGTGGTGGCGTTGGTGTCTATGGTGGCGGCGCCACTGGTCACCCCCCCGCTGTCGCGACCCGCCAGGCTCCCCAGGTCCCCGCCCCCTCCGACCCAGCTCTTGTTCGGACTCCGGCGGCGCCGCTGGAATTCAAACCGCAGCCGCCGCCATCTTTCCCGGCGCTTCTTCCTACGGAAACGGGGCGGGGTCACCAAGGCGCGCGCGGTGAAGCCGGCCGGCCGGGGTCAGAAGCCGGGCAGGGAAACGGGGCCGGGCGCCATCTTAACTAAGGGCAGAGCGTCCGCACTGAGGCCAGCAAATGTAAGGAAAGAGAGTCCGGCGGCCATGTTTTGTGAGGGCACTCAGGCCGAGGCCAGTGCAGGCGCCATCTTTGTTGAGGGCAAAGGCAGGCCTTGGTCGGTTAATTTAAGCGGGAGATGGGAATCCAGGCCCTCAGGGACCTCCAGAGTTCCTAACGTGGTGTGTGCTTTTCTAGAATAATACCTTCAAACCTTAGGGTCTGTGCATTCAAAAGATTTCCACCTTGAATTGAAACTCAGATAATCGGGTGTTGCCTCGCTTTAGAAAAATCCTACCTGCAGAATCCCATTCAAGCAGTAATTTGCAAACTTAGTTTGAAACAAATAAACTCATCCCTATGAGCCAAGTGGTCAGCGACACTCTCTCTCCAATCTCTCACTTAGTGATCCTTTATTAGCTTTAAAGTTCAAACACACCTGAGATCAGTAACGTGAGGCCCAGAGAGAGGAAATGACTCGCCCAAAGTCGTGCACAGTAAGTCTGTCAACTGGAGCCAGCCAGATCCACGGCGGAGTGTGAGTGTGAGCCTGGATCCGGACCGCAAACCAGGCGCCAAAGCAGAGCCCACGAACTTAACCACGAGGCCACCACGCCAGCCCCCTGGCTGCCTTTCTTTCTTCTTTTTGTTTCTTTAAGGATTTTTATCTTTCCTTTTTCTCCCCAAACCCCACCCCCACCCCCACCCCCACCCAGTACACAGATGTATATTTTCAGCTGTGGGTCCTTTCAGCCGTGGCATGCGGGCGCCACCTCAGCACAGCTTGTTGAGCAGTGCCATGTCCGGGCCCAGGATCCAAACCCTCCAAACCCTGGGCTGCGGAAGCAGAGCCTGCGAACTTAACCACTCAGCCACAGGGCCGGCCCCTGACTGCCTTTTTTTTTTTTAACCACTTTTTTTGTTTTGTTTTGTTTTGCTGAGGAAGATTAGCCCTGAGCTAACTGCTGCCAATCCTCCTCTTTTTGCTGAGGAAGACTGGCCCTGGGCTAACATCCATGCCCGTCTTCCTCTACTTTATATGTGGGACGCCTGCCACAGCATGGCTTGCCAAGCGGTGCCATGTCAGCACCCAGGATCCCCACGGCGGACCCCGAGGCCTCCGAAGTGGATCGTGTGCACTTAACTGCTGTGCCACCAGGCCGGTCCCCTGACTGCCTTTCTTAAAGTGCAAAGCAATCGCCAACACCTAGGTAATTTTGACAGAGCTTGGCCAATGAAATCAACCTTCATCTCCCCATCTCAGAGTTACTGCCTTCCTCTGCAGGCTGTCAAGACAGTCCTGCATAAAAATGACTTGAAAAGATGAGTGAATGGGTAGATGATGACTTTCCCTGCAGTCATGTGCAGGTCCTCCCTTGGCCTCCGTTTCCTGGCTCTTCAGTTTAAGTGTTACCTTCCAAGAAAGGCTTCTCTAATCTTCTAATCTAAATCAAGCCCTTTCTTGTATTCTTCACAACCTGTTTTTTCCTTTGTAGCACTTACCACATTTTGCAATTATATATGTTTGGGGTTTTTTAAATATCTTCCTCTTGCAGTAAACTGGATGGTCCATGAGGGCAGAGACTGCGTTCTGAATTGTTCACTGCTATATCCCCAACACCTAGCACCATGCCTGCCACCCAGCAGGTGTTTAAAAATATATGTTGAATAAATGATTCCATCAATCTGGAAAATGGGTCTAATACCTATCCTGCAAGGTGTCTGTGACAAGTGATATCTTCGTGGCTCAGTCAGTGGTAATCCCAAATATCCTATTCTCCTTCTCTCCCTTTCTCTCTCTCTCCCTCTCCTTCTCTCCCTCGGCTTTAGGGAAGCCTACAAAGCTCACAGTCCTCTGCCCGTCTGTCTTCCTTCCCTAGCTCTTCAATCACCCCCAGAATCAGTAATAAAATAACAGCCTGAAAGAGAGAGTGGGCAGGAAACAGTGGGCCCACCAGATGCCTGCCCCACGGAAGGGGCAGTCCCTGAAGCCCTGGAACCAGCAGTTCTTGCCAGTACTAAGTTCAACCAATGAGACGAGTGTGTCCAAAAGCAGGGAAGCTGGGGTGTCAGGATTCCAGCCCTGGTTCTGCCCCTGACTCTGTGTGATCGCTGGCAGATCACTCCTCCTCTCTGGGCCTCAGTTTCCACATGTGTGAGATAAGAGGGTTGGATTGGTTGGATGTCTCAGGACCTCACAGCTCTGGAGCTGATTTCTTTGTGTTTATTTCAAAGCTACTCACGCACAACCAACTCTATTCTGGTGAAGGAGACAGTTATAAATTCATGACGTCCCAGATGAAGGAACTCACTTTCATTCCGGCAGATGACAGCTCTTCAGAAAGGAAACTGGGAGGAGGACTTGCACATTTTGAGCATCTCTTATGTGCCACTTGTGCCAGGCATGTGGCATGCACCGCCACGTTTACCCCTCACAACAGCTCTCCCCAGTAGGTGCTACTGTTGTCCCCATTTTACTTCCAGATGAGGAGACTGGGGCTGAAAGAGGTGAAAATAACGTACTCAAGGTCTCACTGTTGGTAAGTGGCAGAGCTGGGATTTGAGCCCAGGTCCCTCCGAAAGCCTACACCCTAGTTGTTTCAGGCAGCCTGTCCTCTCTATTTGTTCTTCTCCACTTGAGAATTTAGGATTAAGAGGTGAGGTCTACATCCAGACAACAGTGTTTCAGGGATGTGTCCACCAGACTCTACTCCTTGGGCAACTGCTACACGGTGGCCGTAAGGTGAATGGCGGTGTGGACAGTATGATTGCAGGGCTGGAAGTCTGGGCACCTGGATTCTGACTCTGGAAAGTCCTCCAACTTATCCTGTGGCCTGAGGTCCCTTCCCCTCGCTCTTCCTTGGTTTTCCCATGTGTAAAATGGGACAGACAATGCTGAGCTCACGCAGCTGCATCATCTAGATACTTTGGGAACTGTAAAGAAGAGCGAGCCTACAGGGAATTCTCCTTGTGATAAATCCGTTGCCTTATTCCATATATGATCATGTTCCAGGATTGTGTGCTAAACCCTTTCATGAGCCTGGAAACTTTAAATAGCACAAATTGCACAAAGGATAGGCTACTTGGGAAGTTGTTTTTCCTGTTTGCATGGTCAGGGACGAAGCCCTTTGCCCCGTCTCTGTCTCGCCATGGCCTTTCTTTCTGCCAAGCCTGGAGGTGACGTCACTACCACCAGCTGTTTGGGCTATCTGGCGCCATCTCCTTGACAACAGCCACCCAACCACAAAGCTGGCATTATTATTTCTCCGGCAAGGTCATATCAAATGGCTGGGGGGAAGTAGCTAGCAGCCAGATGTTTCTCATTAGGGTAGAACCCTCCCGAAGTTTTAGCAGCTCAGGACACATGAGCTGCCATTATTAACAGCAAGACTAACTTATAGCATCAATACATACACATCGCTGCTTTGCACTGTTCCGTTGTATCTTCAATACACCGTGAAGTAGATTAGGATGATTGTCCTGCTCTACAGTTGAGGAAATGAAGGCTCAGAGAGGGAAAGACGTTTGCCAAAGGCCACGCTTCTTCCTTTCTTTCTTAGCTTTCCATTTAGAAATAATTTCTGACTTAGAAAAAAGTTACAAAAATAATGTAAATAATTCCCCATGCAGCCTTCACTCAGCTTGCTAAAATATTAACATCTTGCATAACTATAGCACAATTGTCAAAAATAAGAAATTATATTGATGCAATACTATTCACTACAAATCTTATTCAAATCTAACCAGTTTTTCAGTGAATGCCCTTTCTCTGACCAGGATCCCATGCAGGATTCCACATTGCATTTAGCTGTTTATGTTTTCTTACTCCCCTCCAATCTGTGATGGCTCCTCTGTCTGTGTCTTTCATGACACTGACACTTTCTAAAAGTTCTTGCCAGTTATTTGATAGAATGTTCCTCAATTTGGGTTCACGTGGTGTTTCCTCATGAATAAATTGAGGTTATGCACTTGGGCAAGAATCCCACAAAAGTGATGCTGTGCCTTTCTCAGGGTATCAGGAGGCAGGAGATGTTAATACGTCTCATTAATTGGTGAATTTAACTCTGATCTCTTGGCTGACTCTTGGTATCTGCCAAGATTCTCCATGGTACAATTACTGTTTTTTATAATTAATAAGGATCTTGGGGGGGTGATATTTGAGGCTATGTAAATATCCTGGTTTTCATCAAAGTTTCACCCACTAAGTTTAGCATCCGTTGATCATTCTTACCCAAAACAATTATTACAGTGGTATTTGCCAATTGGTGATTTCCTATTCTCATCATTTCATCTATATTTATTAATTGGAACTCTACTGTAAGGAAGAGCTTTCTCTTCTTCCCTATTTATTCGGTTGTTTATTTAAATCAATATGGATTTGTGGATGTGTGCTTTGTTTTATGAGCTGTAATGTGTTACTATCATGATTTATTTTGCTATGCAAATTATCCTGCATTTGGCTAGTCGCCCTCCCGATACATAGGTGTGCCAAGACTCAGACCCAGGTGTGTCTGACCCCGAGGTCAGCAGTGTTTCCAGCACATCCTTTGTGCTAGAATCCCTCTCTCTACCCTGGCCCCTTGCTCTCAAGAATTCTTCCTAGCCAGCCCTCACTATCAGCAGTCCTTAACCGGTTCCCAATTACCACCCACTGTCTCCACTGTCTGCTCCATGGTATGTTGGGTTCCCAAGCCACTGACGCCTCCTAAGCCCAACATCTAGATCTAGGCTGAGCACGTGGCAGTCTGTCAAATTCACTCCCAGTCCTGACTTTTTCTCGAGATGGGAAGAGGAATGAGAAACGCTCCACCTCAAGGGAACAGCATGTAGATTACTGCGCTCGAGAGGGCAACACACATCAGCGTGAGATGACCTTGGACCAAATCAACTTTCCAGGCTTACTTTCTTATCTGTCAACTTGATGTGTTAGACTACACATAGACAGAGGCCCCCTTCAGCTCTGACGTTCCACAAATAACTGATGTTATCTACCATGTATTGTGCTCTTTCTATGTGCCAGGCACTGTGTTAAAACCTTTACATTCAATCCTCACAATAACTGGATGAAACAGGGACTGATGACGAAACTGAGGCTCGAGGAGGAGACGGATTTGCCTGGCCACACAGAAGCTAAGTGGTGGGGCTGGGAGTTGAGCCCAGAGTTCAATCTAAAGTCCACGCTCTTCATCGCTAAGCTATAGAGCCTTTCACTGAATGACTGGTATCCCTGCCTTCAAGAAGCTGGTTAAAATTTATAAATAATTATAAATCAAAGTAAACATCTTAAATATTTTTTTGGTATAAGAAAAATAACAGTAAGATTCTAGGAGCATGAAGAGAAGAGATTAAGTGATTCTGGTTGAGGGACTGGGGAAAGATGTTTTCCAAGCAAGATCTATGCCCTGCCAAAAAGCAGGATAGAAACCTGCACGTCCCATATGTGTACTAGCTCCTCACTTTTTAGGGCCAGCAGAAGTAAAAGTATTGGATGCAACACCATTTGCAGAGCTCATGTCACATTCTTCATGCCCCAGTGCTCTCTCACAATTCAGAGACGAGTTTGCTGTCCTTTATGGAGGAGGAAATTGAGGCTCAAGAGACGTGAACTGATTTTCCCAAGGTTGTCCAGCCTTCTAGTGACAGAGAAAGGGGTCTGGACCTCAATTTCCTAACTCCTGAGAGCTATGCTCCTGAACTCTTTGAACTTGCAGAAGGCCCAGAGGCATCCCAAATCAAGATCTCCCTGCCTGAATTGATCATCCTCAGGACCACGGCCAGATCCCCATGCGGCTAAATCCAGACGATGGATGTAGGAGAGTCAAGGGCTATTGGGAATACTACCCTAAAGTGCCGGGGAGAGCTTTGGAGCCCGCTTCCCAGCTGCACATTTGAATACGTAAAACAGCAATAGCTGTAGGCAAAGAAGGATGACTGAATTAATCAATTGTCTGGACAATTTGTGTGTGTATGGGGGGGGCGGGGGGGGGCGGGGACAATAAACTTTCCCTCTTCCCTAAGTGCAGTGAATTCCTATTGAGAGGGTAGGTCGGGACCAGGGAAGGAGAACCACGAGTAGATGGCTGCAGCGCCTACTTCCCCAAAGGGATGGATGGAAGGCCCTTTGTCTTTGCGTATGCCTTCCCCTCTGTCTGGCAAGCCACCAGGTACACCACACATGTTGTGCCCTGCCCTGCATGAGGACACCCAGCCACGAGATGGGTGGAGGCTGAAATCCAGCCCATGGTCTGCTTGCCAAGCTGTGGGCTCTGCTTCCCAAGCTAAGTCCACTCCAAGGAAGGAACTCTTTGTTCTGGTGGTTCTCACAGTCTAGAATGCCTTTCCTTCCCCTTCTCTGCATAATTCCCACAGTTTCCCTCACCGAGGTTTAAGAGAAAGTTCTGGGACCCAGTCTGGATAGCTGCCCCACCTCTGAACTTCCAGAACACCCTGGGCTCGTCTCATTTATGGCACGTACACAGCTCCATAATTGTCTGCTAACTGGGCTGTCTCCTCTATTCGACTGTGAGCTTCCTGAGATCAGGACTTTATTTTAAACCAGCTTTATTGAGATGTGATTTGCTTACAGTAAAATGCACTCCCTTTAACTTTACATTCTGATGCATTTGGGCAAGCTTATACACCCATGTAACCATCACCACAGTTAAGGTATAGAATAGTGCTCTCCAAAAGAACTTTCTAGGATGATGGAAATGTTCTAAATCTGCCCTTTCCAATAGAGTAGCCACTAGCATATGTTCAACCTAGTGGCCATATATTGAACCCTGGAAGTGTGGTTATGTGAATGAGAAACTGAATTTTTAAAAATTTTATCTTAATTAGGGGCTGGCCCCGTGGCCGAGTGGTTAAGTTCGCGGGCTCCGCTGCAAGCGGCCCAGTGTTTCGTCAGTTCGAATCCTGGGCGCGGACATGGCACTGCTCATCAGACCACGCTGAGGCAGCGTCCCACATGCCACAACTAGAAGAACCCACAATGAAGAATACACACAACTATGTACCGGGGGGCTTTGGGGAGAAAAAGGGGAAAAAATAAAATCTTTAAAAAAAAAATTTTTATCTTAATTAAATGTAAATAGCCACATGAGGCTAGTGGCTGTTGTATTGGCATAGATATAAAATATTTCTATCACCCTAAAAAGTTCCCTTGTAAATGCAAATCAAAACTACACTAAGATATCACCTTACACCCATTAGAATGGCAAAAATAACCAAAACAAAAAGTAACAAATGTTGGCGAGGTTGTGGAGAAAAAGGAACCCTCATACACCGCTGGTGGGAATGCAAACTGGTGCAGCCACTATGGAAAACAGTATGGCGATTTCTCAAAAAATTAAAAATAGAAATACCATATGACCCAGCCATCCCACTACTGGTTGTCTATCCAAAGAACTTGAAATCAGCAATTCCAAAAGTCCCATGAACCACTATGTTCATTGCAGCATTATTTACAATGGCCAAGATGTGGATGCAAGCTAAGTGCCCATCAACTGATGATTGGATAAAGAAGATGTGGTATATATATACAATGGAATACTACTCAGCCATAAAAAAGGATAAAATCGTCCCATTCACAACAACATGGATGGACCTTGAGGGTATTATGTTAAGTGAAATAAGCCAGATAGAGAAAGACAATTTCTGTATGACTCTGTGTCATATGTGGAAGTTAAACATGTAATCAAAGAGAACAGATTAGTGGCTACCAGGAGAAAGGGGGGTGGAGGGTGGGCACAAAGGGTGAAGTGGTGCACCTACAACACGACTGACAGACAGTAATGTACACTGAAATTTCACAAGGTTTTAAACTATCACAATCTCAATAAAAAGTTAAAAAAAAAAAAAGTTCCCTTGTGATCCAGTCCCAATCAATCTCCCTTCCACCTCAGGAAACCACTGATCTACTTTCTATCATAAAAGATGTGTCTTTTCCAGAGTTTCATATTCCTGGAATCATGTGATATGTACTCTTTTGTGTCTGGCTTCTTTTGAGAGCAGGGATTTTAAATTCTGTATCCTAGGGTCTACTATAGTACCTGGCAGATAATAGGTTTTTCATAAATGTGAGAAAGAACGAATTAATAAATCTTAATCAGAATTAATGATCTTATCTCAAACAGTCTTTTCTCCCCACCTAATAGAACACAAGAGCGAATAAGGCCCTCACGGAGAACACTTAACTGAATCTCTTGGATGTATTGATGGAAAATTGAGACCCAGATGGGTTCAGTGGTCTGTCCCAGTTCACTCTGTAAATTTAAAACAGAGCATGGATTACAACCTAAATTGTGCAGACTCCCAGGCAGGTACTCTCTCCACTTCACAATCCCACTTCCCCCCCATTTCTCCTGGGCAAACATGGCAACTCTTGTGAATCCCTGTGGGACCACAGAGATGCCCACAAGATACCATGCTGCCTGCTTCAGCCTCCCATGGATGACATCCTGGCCCCAGACCACCTACTGAAAACACAGAAACAGCAGGAATTCAACGTAGAAAAGGATCTCATTTCATTTCAAATATACCTAAAACCCAGGAGCAGCCTTACTCCAATACTGGACAGTGGATTGGTTTTCTACTCAGAAAACAAGCCACCTGGTACCTGATCTGATGCTCCACTCAATGGAGAAAGAATAACAGTGCATTTTCTGGTAAAGCTGTTATTGAAGACTTCTTCTATAAAAGGGAGAGAGGAAAGGACCTATCGTTCATTGTAGACATGGCATGTGCTGGAGCGCTTCACACGTAAGATTTCATTTAACCTCCATGCAACTCTAAAAGGTCAGCATCATTATTCTTTTCATAGGTAAGGACCAAGAGCCATCTATTAACTTGCCAAGGTTCTACGGTTGTGAAGCCTGCCCTGGCATCCGTATCTCTCTGCTTTCAAAGTTGATGCTCTTTGTCCTGCAAATCACTGTCTTTTAGAACTCAGTTAAAGAGATTTTCTGTTGATGCTCCAGTGTGCATCCTTTAATGAGATAGTAATAGCTAAGTAATCTATGCTGGTTGCTGGCAGACTCAGCTAAGTTGGGTGTCAGTTGCTAACGTAGCTTTTAGCCCAGGTTTGCTGGTATATTTCTACCTCCCCTTTGGTATACTTAACTGATGGTTTAACCCTTAATTTAACAGTTTAATGATCTCTGTCTTTTGATACAGAAAGGTGAGGTACAGATTATAAGTAAACGAAGTTAATTCTTTACCCAGGACTAATACCTGTTAACATTGCTACCTTTTCATTTTAACCGCAGAAAATTCAAAATATAACTGTTGCCAAACTCCGATCCTTGCTCCAGAATATAAAGGCCTCTCCATCTCAGACAATTCCTTTGGGGATTAATGGCCCATTGGAGTCTATACAATTTGCTTAATTACCCCCAAATTATCATCTCAACTAAAACAGAATCTTAATAGACAACGATTAATGTCTTTATCCTTGTCTGGAAGAACCTCATCTCTTGCAAAAATACCTTCTTCAAATAAAGCTGGATAATCCCTTAGCCACGGTGATTAAAGATAACAATGGCTCCTTTAGAAAACGTCCTGGGGAAATGAAAAGGCTGAGGTAGAGCTCGTTGGTTCTGCAAGCTGCTGAAAATAAAGGCAGGAAGGGGAGGGCAAGAAAAGCATCCATATATCGGACTAAGTTTGCTTCCTACCCAGTCAGCACATGCCACGATGTCTGAGGATATGCAATCCAGTCCGCGGGCGAGCTGGCTCTCCGCACTGAAGGAATGGGCTTCATCAGCACCATTCCACTGAAGGAAAGTTTGTGCTGTTAGTTCCGAGGGTCACTCAAAAACAGTCCTACTTACAAGTGACTTGGTTGCTGCCCAAAATAACAGTCTACTTGGTTCTGAGTTTAGGCTCGTGTTAATTCAAAGCCTACAAACTGCATTGTACGTACATGTCTTTTCCATACAGTATTTCCTAGTGTGAGACCCACAATGTAGCTGATTCACTCACTCATTCATTCACTAACATCTATTGAGCTCTTTTTGGTACCAAGGCCTGTACTTGGCAATGGGGTTAAAAGATGAGGATGGTCCCAGCCCTCAAATTGAACAGATAGTAGAGAGTATCATCATTATCTTTATGATCAATGAATTTTGGATTTTGTCAAATGCTTTTTCCGCATCTTTTGGGTTAATCACCGTGATTTTTGTTTTCTCCCCAAAGCCCTAGTACATGGTCGTATATCCTAGTTGTAGGTCCTTCTAGTTCTTCTATGTGGGACGCCACCACAGCATGGCCTGATGAGCGGTGTGCATGTCCACGCCCAGGATCCGAACCAGTGAACTCCAGGCTGCCAAAGTGGAACGCGCAAACTTAACCACTACGCCACTGGGCTGGCTCCCATGATTTTTGTATGTGTGAATCATGTTAATTGATTTTCAAACATTAAACCAACCTTGCATTCACAGGATAAACCCCAGTTGGTCATGAACCACTATCTTTTTAATATGTTGTTGTATTTAATTTGCTTAAATTTTCTTTTTTTTAACTTTTTTTCCTGTGACAAGAACTTTTATTCCTTTTTTTTTTTCCTTTTTCTCCCCAAAGTCCCCCAGTACATAGTTGTGTATTTTCAGTTGTGGGTCCCTCCAGTTGCAGCATGTGGGAAGCCGCCTCGGCATGGCTTGATGAGCAGTGCCATGTCTGCACCCAGGATTCGAACCAGGGAAACACTGGGCCACCGAAGCGGAGCGTGAGAACTTAACCATTCGGCCACAGGGCTAGCCCTCAAATTTTCTTAGAAATATTTATGTCTGTGTTCATGAGGGATATCAGTCTGTAGTTTTCTTTTCTTGTGATGTCTTTGTCTGGTTTCCATGTGAGGGTAATGCTAGTCTCATAGAATGGGTTGGGAAATATTGTCTCCTTTCTAATTTTTCTGGAAGAGTTTGTGTAGAATTGGTATTATTTCTTCTTTAAATGTTTCATCGAATTCACCAGTGGAGTTATCTGGATGTGGAGTTTTCTTTATGGGAGATTGTTAAATACAAATTCAATTTCTTTAATACATATAGGGCTATTTAGGTTATCTATTTCTTTTTTAGTGTCTTTCAAGGAACCTGTACATTTCACTTAAGTCATCAAATTTATTGGGATAAACTTCTCTTATTATCCTTTTTGTATCTGTAGTATCTATAGTGATTTCCCTTCTCTCATCCCTGATGTCGGTTTTTGTGTCTTCTGTCTTTTTAAAATTTTCCTGATCATTCTGGCTGGAAGTTTATTAATTTTATTCAGTTTCTCAAAGAACCAACTTTTAATTCCATTGATTTTCTCTCGTTTTCTTTTGTATTTATTTTTGCCCCTATCTTTATTATTTCTTATTTTTTGCTTATTTTGGGTCTATTTTGCTCTTCCTTTTCTAGTTTTTTAAGAATGAAGCCACTAAATCATTGATTTGACATCATTCCTCTTTTCTTTTTTTCCAGTTAGTTTATTAAAATCATAAAGGTTTATACCATTGTATAATTTTGGGTGTACATTATTATTTATCAGTTTCTGTATAGACTGCATCGTGCTCACCACCAGTAGTCTAATTTTTATCTGTCACGATACATATGTGCCCCTTTTCCCTTTCGCCCACCCCCCAGTTCCCTTCCCCTCTGGTAACCACTAATCTGTTCTCTTTATCTATGTGTTTGTTTATCTTCCACATATGAGTGAAATCACACAGTATTTGTCTTTCTCTGCCTGGCTTATTTCACTTAACATCATACCCTCAAGGTCCATCCATGTTGTTGTAAATGGGATGATTTTGTCTTTCTTTATGGCTGAGTAGTATCCATTGTATATATATGAAGAAGATGTGGTATATATATATCTTCTTTATCCAATCATCCATTGCAGGGCACTTGGGTTGCTTCCATGTCTTGGAATAATGCTGCAATGAACAAAGGGGTGCGTAAATCTCTTTGGATTGCTGATTTCAAGATGTTTGGATAAATACCCAGTAGTGGGATAGCTGGATCGTATGGTATTTCTATTTTTAATTTTTTGATAAATCTCCATACCATTTTAATTTTTGTGTATGGAGAAAGATAATGGTCTACTTTAATTTTAGGTATGTGGCTGTCTAGTTTTCCCAACACCATTTATTGAAGAGACTTTCCTTTCTCTGTTGTATGTTCTTAGCTCCTTTGTTGATTAGCTCTCCATAGGTGTGTGGTTTTATTTCTGGGCTTTCAATTCTGTCCCACTGATCTGTGTGTCTGTTTTTCTGCCAGTATCATGCTGCTTTGATTACTATAGCTTTGTAGTACATTTTGAAGTCAGGGATTGTGATGCCTCCAGCTTTGTTCTCTTTTCTCAGGATTGCTTTGGCTATTCGGGGTCTTTTGTTGTTCCACATAAATTTTAGGATTCTTTGTTCTATTTTCATGAAGAATGTTGTAGGGATTCTGATTTGGATTGCACTGAATCTGTGGATTGCTTTAGATAATATGGACATTTTAACTCTGTTTATTCTTCCAGTCTACGAACATGGAATGTCTTTCCATTTCTTTATATCTTCTTCAATTTCTTTCAATAATGCCTTATAGTTTTCAGTGCATAGGTCTTTCCTCTCTTTGGTTATATTTATTCTCAGATATTTTATTCTTTTTGTTGTGACTGTAAATGGGATTGTAGTCTTGATTTCTCTTTCTGCTGGTTCGTTGTTAGTCAATAGAAATGCAACTGATTTTTGTAAGGTGATTTTGTACCTTGCAACTTTGTTGTAGTTGATCATTATTTCTAATAGTTTTCTGTTGGATTCTTTGGGGTTTTCTATATATAGAATCATGTCATCTGCAAACAGCAAGAGTTTCATTTCTTCCTTCCCAATTTGGATACCTTTCATTTCTATTTCTTGCCTGATTGCTCTTACCAAAACCTCCAGTACTATAGTGAATAAGAGTGGCAAGAGTGGGCACCCTTATCTTTTTCCTCTTCTCAGTGGGATGGCTTTTAGCTTTTCCCCCATTAAGTATGATGTTGGCTGTGAGTTTGTCATAGATGGCCTTTATTATGTTGAGGTACTTTCCTTCTATACCCATTTTATTGAGTTTTCATCATAAGTGGATGTTGGATCTTGTCAATGCTTTCTCTGCATCTATTGAGACAATCATGTGGTTTTTATTCATTTTGTTCATGTGGTGTATCACATTGATTGATTTGCAGATGTTGAACCATCCCTGTGTCCCTGGAATAAATCCCACTTGATCATAGTATATGATCCTTTTAATGTATTGCTGTATTCGGTTTGCCAACATTTTGTTGGGGATTTTTGCATCAATGTTCATCAGTGATATTGGCCTGTAATTTTCCTTCTTTGTGCTGTCCTTGCCTGGTTTTGGTATCAGGGTAATGTTGGCCCCATAGAATGAGTTAGGAAGTGTTCCATCGTTTTCAATTTTTTGGAATAGTTTGAGAAGGATAGGTAGTAAATCTTCTTTGAATGTTTGGTGGAATTCTCCAGAGAAGCCACCTGGTCCTGGACTTTAGTTTTTGGGGAGGATTTTGATTATTGTTTCAATCTCTTTACTTGTGATTGGTCTATTCAGAGTCTCTATTTCTTCTAGATTCAGTTTTGGGAGGTTGTATGAGTCTAAGAATTTATCCATTTCTTCTAAATTTATCCAACTTATGGGCATATAATTTTTCATAGTATTCTCTTATAATCTTATGTATTTCTGTGGTATCTGTTGTAATTTCTCCTCTTTCATTTCTAATTTTATTTATTTGAGGCTTCTCTCTTTTTTTCTTAGTGAGTCTGGCTAAGGGTTTGTCAGTTTTGTTTATCTTCTCAAAGAACCAGCTCTTAGTTTCATCGATCCTTTCTACTGTTTTTTTCAGTCTCTATTTCATTTATTTCTGCTCTCATTTTTAGTATTTCCCTCCTTCTGCTGATTTTGGACTTCATTTGTTCTTCTTTTTCTACTTCTGTTAGGTGTAATTTAAGATTACTTATTTGATATTTTTCTTGTTTGTTGAGGCAGGCCTGTATAGTTGTGAATTTCCCTCTTATAACCAATTTTGCTATGTTCCACAAGAGTTGATATGTTGTATTTTCATTTTCATTTGTCTCCAGGTGTTTTTTAATTTCTCCTTTGATTTCTTCATTGATCCAATGGTTGTTCAGTAGCATGTTGTTTACTCTCCACATATTTGTGACTTTCCCAGCTTTTTTCTTGTAGCTGACTTCTAGTTTCATAGCATTAGGGTCAGAAAAGGTGCTTGATAAGATTTCAATCTTTTTAAATTTATTGAGGCTTGCCTTGTTTCCCAACATAGGGTCTATCCTTGAGAATATCCCATGTGCACTTGAGAAGAATGTGTATACTGCTGGTTTTGGATGGAGTGTTCTATATATGTCTGTTAAGTCCAACTGTTCTAGCTTTTCATTTAATTCCACTGTTTCCTTATTGATTTTCTGTCTGAATGGTCTATCCATTGATGTGAGTGGAGTGTTGAGGTCCCCTACTATTATTGTGTTATTATTAATGTCTACTTTTAGGCTTGTTAATAGTTGCTTTATGAACTTTGGTGCTCCTGTGTTGGGTGAATAGACATTTATAAGTGTTATATCTTCTTGGTGGAGTGTCCCTTGAATCATTATATACTGCCCTCTTTGTCTCTCTTTACCTGTCTTATCTTGAAGTCTACCTTGTCTGATATACACATTGCAATGCCTGCTTTCTTTTCTTTGCCGTGAGCTTGGAGTATCATCTTCCCTCCCTTCACTCTGAGCCTGTGTTTGTCATTGGAGCTGAGATGTGCTTCCTGGAGGCAGCGTATTGTTGGGTCTTGTTCTTTAATCCACCTCACCACTCTGTGTCTTTTTATTGGAAAATTCAATCCGTTTACATTTACAGTGGTTGTCAATAGATGAGAGCTTAATGCTGCCATTTTATCACTCATTTTAGAGTTCTCCTGCATTTCTTTTGTTTCTCGTCCTGTATATTTAGGTCTACCAATCGAGTTATGTAGTTTTTTATGTTGTGTTTCTTTGTTTTCTCCTTATTTGTTATTTGTGTCTCTGTTCTGCTTTTTTGTTTAGTGGTTACCATGAGGTTTGTATTCAAAATCTCATGGATGAGATAGTCTCTTTTCTGATGGTCTCTAATTTCCTTAAACTAAACCAATTCAGTCCCTTTCCTCTTCTCCTCTTAAGTTGTTTTTCACACATTTTATTCCATCTTGTGTTATGAGTTTGTGGTTAAAATGACAAGAATATCTTTGTTTTTGGTGTTTTCCTTCCCTTTGTCTTTAATGCTATACTTGAGTATTTGCTATCCTGCTCTAATTCTGTCTACCTGTTTATCTCCTTACTCTGTGCTTTGCAACCCCTTTCTCCCTTTTTTCTTTCAGGTATGAGGGCCTTCTTAAGGATTTCTTGTCGGGGGAGGGGGGGTCATGTGACTATGAACTCCCTTAGCTTATGTTTGTCTTGGAAAGTTTTTATTTCTCCATTGTATCTGAAGGATATTTTCCCTGGATAGAGTATTCTTGGCTGAAAGTTTTGTCCTTCAATGATTTGAATATGTCTTTCCAGTCTCTTCTAGCCGGTAAGGTTTCTGCAGAGAAATCCACTGAAAACCTGATGGGGGTTCCTTTATAGGTTATTTCCTTCTGCCTTGCTGCCCTGAGTATTCTTTCTTTGTCATTCAGTTTTGCCAGTTTCACTACTGTATGCCTTGCAGTAGGTCTTTTCACATTGACATATTTATGAGATCTGGCAGGCTCTTCCACATGGACTTCCTTCCCTAGGTTTGGGAAGTTCTCTGATATTATTTCTCTGAACAAGCTTTCTACTCTGTTCTTTTTCCCTTCTCCTTCTTGAATACCTATAATTCTTATGTTGCATTTCCCAACTGAGTTCGACATTTCTTGAAGACTTTCTTCATTACTTTTTAGTCTTAGTTCTCTCCCCTCCTCTATCTAGCACATTTCAACATGACTATCTTCGATTACGCTTATACACTCCTCTATGGTGTCGGCTCGAGCATTCAGGGAATCCATCTTTTGTTCTATTTCTTCCATTGTGTCTTTCATCTCTAATATTTCTGATTGATTCTTCTTTATAGTTTCAATCTCTTTTGTGAAGTAGCTCCTGAACTCGTTGAATTATTTCTCTACATTCTCTTTTACCTTGTTAAGTTTTTTGATGACAGTTGTTTCAAATTGTCATTTAGATTACATATTTTTGCACACCCAGAAGTGGGTTTCTTGAATGAAGGTGGTGCCAATTTGTGTTCAGTGGGAGAGTTTTTATTGCTTAAAGATACAAAGTAGGGGCCTGCCTGGTGGCGCAGTGGTTAAGTGCACAAGTTCTGCTTTGGCGGCCTGGGGTTCGCCAGTTTGGATCCCGGGTGCAGACATGGCACTGCTTGGCAAGCCATGCTGTGGTAAGCATCCCACATATAAAGTGGAGGAAGATGGGCATGGATGTTAGCTCAGGGCCAGTCTTCCTCAGCAAAAAGAGAAGGACTGGCAGCAGATGTTAGCTCAGCGCTAATCTTCCTCAAAAAAAAAAAAAAGATGCAAAGTAACCCCCGTCCAAGTAGCTGTCAATCCTTTTGGGATAGCAGATCCTTTGGAGACTATGATTAAGCGTATGGACGTTTTCTCCAGAAAACACACACACACAAATTGTCTGTATTCACAAATAGAGCAGCATTCGATTTCAAGAGCTTCTCAGACCCTCTGAAGCCCATAGGCTGACACCTCTATTAAATAATAAATATTGTCCTACCCACTGAATATACGATTTCTTATAACACTTCACCAAATAAGTTCACATCTCAACTCTTGTATCTGTCAAGTAGTTTTTGTTTTCAACCACCCATTTACTGAGCACCCACAACATGCTGGCACTAAGCCAGACACTAGGGATACAAGAATGAATGTTCCTGGCTTCAAGGAATACAGAGTCTACTGGGAAAGACATAAAATAACAAGTATTTACAATAAAATATGTGCAATAAGAGAGGTATTCATTAGGCAAAATGGAGACAAATTACGGATTGATCAACTTTGTTTTATCAAGGCGTTGCGAAGAATGAATAAACATTCTCAAGGATGTTAGAGAGAAAAGAAACAGTACCAGCAAAGGGAGAAGGACATCATATAACCCAGCATATGTAGAAAATTATACATGAGTTTCATATGGTTGGGTCAGAATGGTAGTGAACACGAGGGAGGGCTAAGACTCTTCCTTATTTGGGGCAGAGGTTAAGAAAAACAATAGTGACATTTAAGACTTTAGCAGGTGGTCTGACAACACAGAGGAAACCACACAAGAAGATTTCCTCCCAAACACTTCCTCTATTACCCAAACCTACTCCTATTACATACAAAGAAAATAGTTTGCCTGTTTTTTCTGCAACTGTCTAAAGTTCAGTGTTCAATATGCAAGGTTTAAAACCTCCTTATTAATAAAAACAGGCAACACATTTCACTTATTTTTTCATTTTTTATTTTATTTTTTAAGGATTGGCACCTGAGCTAACAACTGTTGCCAATCTTTTTTTTTTGCTTCTTCTTCTCCCCCAAAGGCCCCGGTACATAGTTGTATATTTTTAGTTGTGCATCCTTCTAGTTGTGGCATGTGGGACGCCGCCTCAGCATGGCCTGATGAGTGGTGTCATGCCCGCGCCCAGGATCCGAACCAACGAAACCCTGGGCTGCTGAATTGGAGCACGTGAACTGAACCACTCGGCCATGGGGCCGGCCCCCAGGCAACACATTTTAAATTTAACGTTGACTGACGGCTTCCATTTTGTAAGCGGCAGTATTAGGAAGACTGTACAATACTTACAGCAATAATTTCTTCATAGAATTGCCGTGAAAAATTTACTTTTAAATAATACTATGATTTTTTTAACATTCACACAGAATGTTGCTTTCAGCCTGTCAGCTAACACTCCTAATACTGTCATCTCATGAAAAACATTCTGCTGTTTTGACTTTAACTTAATTAATTTATTTCTTGAGGAAGATTAGCCCTGAGCTAACTACTGCCAGTCCTTCTCTTTTTGCTGAGGAAGACTGGCCCTGGGCTAATATCCATGCCCATCTTCCTCCACTTTTTTTTTTTAATGCGTGGGATGCCTACCACAGCATGGCTTTTGCCAAGCGGTGTCATGTCCACACCCGGGATCTGAACCGGGGAACCCCAGGCCGCCGAGAAGCAGAATGTGCGCACTTAACCACTGCACCACTGGGCCGGCCCCTAGCTTAACTTTTTTAACGTAACTAAGCACAAGTGTGACTTTGAAGTTATTGAGATTTAATTACAATGGAGCATGTGGAATTTTTAAAACATATGCATCTTATACTCCTATGGAAAAGGAATACAACTAATTTTGATAATGCAATTTAGTAAATTACTTGATAAACTTTCATCGAAAGTATGACTACTATAAAAGTAATGTTTTTGACAAGTTTCTTTTGCCGTGATGTTTGTATATATACTTACTTTCTCTTGAATTTTAATTTGTTTAGATTTCTGTCACTCTCATTGTTTCCTTAAAATAATACTCAATTCATATACATCATAGAACGACATGTATAGAACCATATATATAAGTAAGGTGGGATTATAAATAATAAAACTTTCCTCGTGTCACTAGAAAATAAAGGAAAAACAGGGTTTGAAAGTTTAAATATCAACCACTGAAGTTGAATAAACCAATGAAGCACAAAAAAAAGAGGCCTGACATTTCTTCTTCTTTTTCCAAGTCCTCCTTGGATCTCTGGATGGCAATCCCATGAAAGACCACAGAGCTTTGTCAAAAAAGTGGATCTTTAAGGGCACCTCAAAATGATCAAGGAGGAGCTCTCATTACAGGTTATCTAATAAACGCGTAGAACACAGCCCCCTCAGATCTATACTAGAGAAAGGAAACGTTTCTATATGTATGAAAAAGAAATCCGAAAGGAGCAAGTTTTTTCTATAACATTTTCCTGGACATCTCAGTGGATTTCCAATGGGGACAAGCAAAAGCACAGACGAGAATATATGTTAATATATGCTTTCTTCTCAGGGTGTTTTATTTTGTTTTGTTCTAATAGGGGGAATCTTCTTCATGCGGCATTTGTTTTTCCTAAGTGGAAAACTTTCTTTAAAGGAACTTCTTAAAGTGAAAAGCACAGTCAATAAATGAAGGGGTCAAAGATTTTGATGAAGTGGTTTGAAAATAAATGATCTGTGACATATATTAAAAGGCTTCCAACAACTCTGACCACATAAAAAAGTAAAACAACAAATCTACAATAGGTACAAATTATATACATTTATTTTTAATAATTTTAAATAACACTCTTGTATAAATTCTTTCATATATTCAAATCATACACAAATTTAGAAATGCATCAGGAAGCCTAGTACAGCATATGTATGAGACACGGTTTTAAAATTTGTGTTAGAATTTTAGTGACATAAATATAAGTCTAATGTTTCAGAAACATTTCCTAATTGCTTGGGCTGAAATTTAACGTATTACAGAGTGCTTGTGCCTAGTATTAAAACTTAACTTTAAATCATTTAGCTTTTGGACTGAGATCTGAAGCCCTGGCTGACATTCCAGGGCTGCTGTCACAGTTACCATGTACGCATAAGGAACAAGTAAGAAAGATTCCCACCTGCCTTTGAAAAAGCATCATTCAACCACTGACATTTTAATGATCCATAACCTTTAGTCCATTTGCTATTGACTTCTTTAGATGAATCAGTGTATCCTTCCTGCTCTTCCCCTTGGCATAGTCACTGGCTCAGGGTTAAAGAGAAAACTTGCATTAACTTTCCATTTCTCCCCTGCACACACCAAACTCATTTTAGCTCCCAAACTCCTTACTATCAAGAAGATCATAACAGACCAAAAGGTTCATCATGGATGAGGCCAGAAATGCTTTCCCTGCTCTAACAGCTTACGTTGGGTTGCTTTTTACTTCTCTAAACTTTCGTCAGAGAGCTTTCCTTGAGATGTGTAAATTCAACTGCTATCCACATACCTCAAACATAAGAACCAGGGAATGTTCATGATAAGTGGTGTGATGTTCACCACGTGTCCTACAAAAAACAGAGGACCAGAGGGAAAGGTCTAACGCTCCAGGCCCAGCAGAGGCTGTCAGGAGGAAGGACGGATGCTGTAGCTCTCTGCCTCCAAAGCAGCAGAGGAGGGCCAAAGACCCTGAAGGCGCTCAGCTGACCAAAACGAACTAGCAGGTCAGTGAGCATTGCTTTAAAGGCCAATTTTCCCAGGCATATTGGAGCTAGAGAGTAGCCACGTAATTCGACTCTTCTACAAATCCTCTCCCAAAAATCTCTCGTCCCATCCCACGTCAGCTCTGTTCTCCTCTCTTAAAATTCAGGTATCCTTAAGAGTGACACACTAAGTCCACAGGATCTTAGTATAAATGATGGCTAGTTTTCATTGTCATTTTTCTCTATAACTGGAGAAATTCCACTAATAGGAGACTGCTGGGAGCTGGAAGGTGGAAGGAGGAAGGGAGGGGAAGCAAGGGAGGACAGACAGACTTAACACAACCTAGAGCATGTGCATGTCAGAAGTGCATAAGGGCTTATTAATGCAGACAAGCGTATCACTTAATAGCAGTATCTGTCATTTATCCATAAGATTCACACTCATCCTATCTTACTGGAAAATAAACAAACTTATAATCCTTAGACAAAAACTCTTCCAATATCAGTCTTTCTGAAGGACTAATGGGCTCCTGGGGCAGAACGCCGTGGCATGGGGATGAGGCCTTAGAGGAATGAGTGGCGTGTAATGTACCCCACACTAGTCTCCTGGTCTGATTTAGGTGGTACATCACTTCATGATTGATTTATCTTTTAAAGCAAAATTACTTTCACCAACAGAAAGGAGGGGATGCTAAAGAACATTATTTAAAACAAATATTAAGACTTTGATTTTTTTTCCATTGGGAAAAATTAAAAACATAAGCAAGGAACTGTTCATAAGTATTGAAAGGTAAACGTTCTTTGTGATTCAATTTTTGCAATACCTTTTAAGGTCTGCTTCAAGGAATCACTACATGGCCAGAATCCGGACCATTTGGCTTTGGCTCTCAGACGCCAACAAACACGCCTTCTTTCTCTATTGAGTTCACTTCTGTTTAACAAATGTTTATTTCTCACCCTCTCAACCCCTGGCTTTGAGGAGCTGGTAGTCTGGGAGAAAGGCAGGTATGCCACTTTGCAGAATTCCTTGGAATTATGCAGTGCAAAGTCTGTACACACATACGTGGCAGCTGCTGGGGACGAGGTTTGCCCTCCCTGCTTGGAAGGATTAGTTCACTTTAATGAAGCACAAACTGGTATTTTATTTGCTTATCACCAGTCGTGGCTTCAGAGAGTACTCCTCCTGTGTTCTTTCCACAAAGCCCTTCACAGGCATGTGGCCCCAGACTGCACCTTGCACTTAGAAAAGTCAGAAACACCCACAGACAGGACTGGCCCTCGCAGGCTTCTTGAGTCCACGGCTATTGGCCTGTAGTTGGCAGGACATTAGGAATCCTGATGCCAAGCCCAATGATGACATATTGCATAGCCTTGAACAAGGCATTTAACCTCATCTATAAAATGGGGACAACAATTACTTCCTCAGGCGGCTATGGTGAGGAACAAAGGACACACATATGGGAAGATGCTTTGCAAACTGTAAAAGGTTATAGAAATATTAATTAATTCTAATATAATGAATGTAAATACCAACTCTCATGAGCAATGGCCAAATATTCAGAGCACTTCAGGTTACCACAAGTAGATTATCTGCCTGCACATCCTCCAGAGCATCATCTCCAAACCCTGAGAGCAACTTAGTGGTCTCCTACACAGGGATGACCAAATTCCAGGTTTTTCTCTGGGGAAGTTAGGAAGAGTTGTGAACTTGGATTTCCTAGGTCTAATTGAATAGGTCTTTGCCTTTTTTCTAACCACTTGAAAGTTTGCTGTTCCTCCTAATCAAGATGTATATGTGACTTCTAGCTGCTTTTCCTGGCTTGCTTAGTCCACAATCTGTCAATATCCTAACAGATGAGAACAACAGTAAATGGCCCCTAGGAAAAAACTGTGTCTCTAAGCAAGGACTACCTCTCCTTACTCAACCACAGAGCACCCTCCAGCCAGACGAGCAGAAACAGGAGAACTGTAGCACTGCACAGAGATGGCACACACCTCGCGGCGCATGAGTGAGGGGCGATGTCACAGGTAGGAAGCATTTCTTAGGAGGGAGAGGGAGGATATAAATATTTCACAGGCATGAAAGGGGATCCCAAGTGATATGATGGGTTTTCTTTTGGAACTAAAATATTTCTAATTCCTTTGGAAGACTATCTTTTACATTTTAAAAAAACCACTTTTTAATGAGGATATGTTCTACATTAATCTATGTAAAATGTATAGAGTGGCTAATGTCTAATTAGGTGAGTAGTTTGGAAAGCACAGCCTGTGTCCCAGCTTAACGATCGTTGACTTCAAAATCTATTGCTTGAATCTATAGTAAGTCAAAGAACATATCACTCTACTTTTACATTGAGAAACGGAAAGAAAGATTAGAAACATTCAACCCCTTATAAATTTCAACAACGTCCAAAGAGGGACTAAAAATGACGGATGCTCACCAGAGTCCCAGCTCTAGCAATATTGTCATCTATTTTACAGGATTTTAACCAATCCCCATATTCTCTTTTTACAATGCCATTAACTGCTGTACAAATAATTCTAGATGATAAAATATGACATGATTTTTTTTTTACAAATAGATACAAATACAATGTTGACCAGATATGCTACATTAACTATATACACCTTATTTCTCTAGAGGCAGGAAAATTTCCTGTTTTTAGACAATTTATCATTTACACTGAGACCCTAAGGAGGACCACCAGCTTCCTGCTTCCAAATGTTGCCCTCTTCTCTTTACCATTAGAAGCTTATCCTGTGCTTTAATCCCATATTGAGTAAGAATTCTGGAAGGAAAAATCAAATCCTTCTAAAGATCTTCTTAGAACCTTTCTGTCCTTATTCTAGAAACACTAAAGATTATTTATTGTGATACAGCCCAGACATCAGCTTCTCCTCAATGATGTCTTTTAGTAGAGTAAAATGAATATCATGCCTGACCCTTTAAAAAAATGTGTTTCAGGAATGGAGATGAAGTCTTCTGGCAGTCCTTTCCCCCTCCACATCCATCATCCTGTTTCCACTGGTTTGGTGAACACTTCCCCAGGAGTCTAACCCGAGGTCAAGTGGATTTGGGCTGCACTATGGGGTTGAGCCTTTCTATACTCCCATGTGGTTTGGTACAAAAATATACTTTACTTCAAGTCCTTATTGACAGTGACTACTTCAGATCTTCATGGGAAAACTAAGAGTAATAGGCTAAGTGCATTACACATTTGTACCTGAAATTTCAGATGCACTATACGCCTTTGCTTTCTCAGCAAATGCTACCCAGGCTTTTTCTGGCCCAGGGGCTGTTGCTGTCTTAGTAAGCGCTGTGGTCTAACAATCCAGGAGAAGAGTTCTAGCTCCTTAGGCTTTGTAGTTATGCATGGGTGTCGTCAGGGTCAGTTGCCCATTGGGAGCCACTTCGTTGCCATCATCTTCCAACAATCCTGACACATCTGCATTGGGAATGCTGTCATGGTAGCTGCTGAAACTGATATTGTCTTCCTTCAGCTCGATGGTCCAAAAGGGAGCATTGAGTTTCCGGTTTTGGTACTCCCGGTACATATATACAGCTCCCACAAATCCCATCAGCAGCACCACCACAATGATGATGACTGTCAAAATGATGATGTTAAATTGGGTCCATGATACATCAGCTAAAGCTGACGTGCTGTTTTCAGCAGAGCTTACTGAAAAGATAGTCTGCAGGGTTGTAGGGGTAAATGTACTATTTATAACAGGGGTGGGCACTGATGTGGTCAAAGAGGCATTGGAAACCAAAATGGTAGAACCTTCAGGTGTTGGAACAATAACTTCTGAAAATAAAAACAGAGAATGAAATGTAAAAGACAAAATTATCTAGTTTTAAGAAACAATAAAAGAAATACACATGGGAGTGGAAGTTGATATGGGATGTTGACATGATAGTCTGCTTTACGGTAATGCAAGTTAAAAATAATTTTTAAAGAAATATAGTGAAAAGAATCAGGGTCTAGAAAGCTAGATTATTACATCCATGGCTGTTCTCCAAAATATATACAGCTATACTAAAATCTTTGGGAGAATTCTAATGTTGGAGTTTTCCATCCTTTTTTACTCCTGGATAGATTCATACAAATTCCTGCAAAGGCAGTAAATATGTCACTACTGAATTCTAAATCACTCGGTTAAAAGTGACAGGGATAGATGACAATCATTTGAACTAAAATAAGTTCAGTATGTCTGATGACATTTCATAAAATTCTCTTCAAAGGAGGCAAAAACAAAATAGGAAAAATCGCATTCATAGTTACTTCTGAAAAACACAATTTAAACGTTGAAAGTTGATTCAGCCAAGAGGGAAAACAGCTTCCTTTAATTGCATGTGTAGTAATTCTTGTTTTGTGTACTAGTTATTTTATAACTAAGATACTATACTTTGTATCTCTAATGTAGCATAGCTCAGTGGAAATACCAAAGGCTTGGAATCTAGTAGAACTGTGTAGCTATAGAAAAGTAAGTCAATCTTTTTCAAACCTCATCTGTAAAATGGGAATAATAATGTCTAGTTTGCAGAGTTCTTGGGAAGGATTAAATGAGATAATGTATGATACAACATTATCATATTTAATGTTTACAGTGCTTGACACATAGTAGGCACTCAATAAAATGATTACTATTATCATTATAATTCATCACCACAGTCAGCCACATCAATCTATCCTAAAAAGAGGAATGTCTTACATTACCTAATAACTAATCAGAAAAATCATCACAGTCCTGTCAGCTAAGGATGGACAAGGTATGCCTGCAAACGGGAAAGAGAAGTGAGTGACAGGCTCTCCAGGCTAGTGAGAGGGTTCAGTCTGAGTCTTCTAGCCTTGATCACAACAGAACAAGGATATTAAGAAAACGGCAGAAGGATGACACTTGCCACAGACTCAGCGTCCATCAGCCCAGTACTCAGCATCTGTCAGAATATCGGAGTGGTTTGCAGAAGAGCATGGTCTAATCTGCCCGTGATCTAATAAGGCCCGAATATCCCTAACTCATGCTGAATTTCTAATCACTAACTTTTATCTAAACCCTTACTCAACATCCCTTTAAGAAACACTTTGCCATAGGAATAACTTTTTCTTTTAAAAATCAAAGGAAGATTATTACTATTTCCTCCATCACACATGGGAAAACCTAGCCCCAAAGTTAGGACAGATGCTAGAATGAACTCTTGTTTCTCATTTGGGACTTCTAACCAGATTATGGGTCCCTACTTAAAAAGACCTGTGATGATCACTGGAAGTGATGAGAATACAGGAAGCAAAGGATAAAAGAAATGATAGGACTTTTAAATTATTAACATAAAAATAAAAATAAATCAAGAGAAAACATGAGAACACTGCAATGACTTTGTCTCGGTCCTCAAATTTCTGGAGTTGACTGGAGTATCAGGAGAGCAGCAGGAACGGAGGGAAATTTCTTTAGGCAAACATCTATCAGAAGCTATTTCCAGAAAACTCCTCTGGTGGGATTGGAAGGTTTTATAGAGCTAAAGGTAGGTGTCCTGAAATTTTCACTGCTAGGCTTAGACACTAATTTACAACCTTAGGTGAAGTTTTACCTTTCTTGATGCAATTTCCCTCGCGGTCTCGAACATAACCTTCTAGGCAGTTCTCACACCGAAACCCAGTGGTGTTATGGAGGCAGTTGATGCACTCACCACTCTCGGGTTTGCAAATCTTTGGAGTTTTAATTGGGTCCACATGGCCATGACACTGGCACTTTGTACAGATGCTGTCAGAATTGTAATAGCCGTTTTCACATTTATTGCAGTTCTGGCCTGTGTAACCATCTTTGCATTGGACACATGTAGGTTCCAATTCACCCGAGTCTAAAAGAGAGAGAACGCCAATATAATTCAGTACAGTCTGAAGCTGCAATGAAAAATGCAAAACAACTGCTAGTCCTCAAAAAGATTTACAAACCCTCGCTAGTATCTCCTCCCAAACTTAGGAGACATATGGAATCAAAGTAATAATCTATACCTCAGTCATTAACTGTCCCATTTATTGTGAGAATGAGGGGGGCCATCTGAGAACCAATTCAGGGAGAGAACAAAAGAAATATGCCCACATAAGGAATCTGAATAATTGTGACGGAGAGACACTCAAAAATTTTTTATTCCTTCCTCTGTAGTCATGAGAGAGGGAACAAAATAGGACTTGAACAAAATCTTCCTCATCCCTCTCTCAAGTCTCATTTCGCATACACATTTGGATTTGATTGCAAATTCCTAGAAAGAAAAACCTTTGCTGCTTTTATAAGTTCCTTTCACCTACAGCATCTAGAATTTTATTTATCAACACACCTTATACCCATTGATAACTGATTCACTGATTTTTCCTCTAAAAATGAAGATTTAGAGAGAGGGCTTACTTATGATACAACTGCCCGTAGATGTCACTGCTGAACAAGGGCAGCGAAGACAGCCTTTAGTGACATCAGGACTCTGATAAAATCCTTCTTTGCATTCTTCACAGTGATCCCCTTTGCTATTTTCCTGGCAGTTTAAACAAGCACCTAAAAGAAGCAAATTATTTTAAGAAGTTAAAGATTTACTCTGAAAGCACAGTAACTTTAAATAAATCATACCTGCAACCGAAAGATCTTACGAGGTAACCAGAAAGAGTTATCCAATAGGGATTGGACAGAATTCAGTTTCTACCCTGTCATATTTCTACACTGGCCAGGGGGCACACGAGTAGAGTTGCAATAAGCCCTGTTGATTGACTGACTGCATACTGAAAGCACTTTGCAAAGAAAAAATAAAAACAATCTAAAGATCTATTAAAAGAATAGAAAAACTGTGCTATTTTCATAGTTAGGATACTATAGTTAAATAAGTGAATTAGACCTGTATAAACACATACAAATCTTAAAAGCAACATTGGTTGAAAAAGTAAATTGTAGAATGATACACACAGAGAGAGTGCTTACTTTGCAAAATTTAAAAAACCGCACTACACACTACTAAGAAAATAGATACATAATACACTATGCAGATGGATACATACATATGTAGCAAAAATTAAATGTGGACTGAGAGAGTATAGGTGCATTTTATGCTCTGCTTGTCTCTGTGGAGGGAGGGAGAAATATGAAACTAGGGAAGAAAAAAGAGAGAACTCCAACTTTATTTGAAATTTTCTACTTCAAATATATAACTATATACACATATGTACAAATATTAAGCAAAATATCAAAATGTTAATATTTATTCATTCTAGCTGTGGGTACATGGGTATTTCTTATATTATTCTTCATATATTTTACATTTAAAAGTTCAAAGTAAAAATGAAAACAATTAATTAATAAAGAAAATGAAAAGAAAGGAGGCAAGCAAAGTTACGTATTTTGTGGTAATACTCCTTTGGTACCCTATTAGTAAGGATATTCTGCAGGCACTGAAGCAGCATAACGTCTGAAAACAGGAAAGGAAAAGTGCAGTGTACTTTATATTCCTTCTTTGGGGGGCACAGAGATTGAAAGGGACACTCAGAACTATTACCACAAAAATAAGGGAGTAAACTCCATATAGAAATCTAGGAAGACAATGAAATTTTACATGATAAACTAAATACAGTTCAGTGCTGAAACTATTAGTAAACAGTTTCATTTGATTTCTTTTCCTTACTAGTAAAATATTTTCAAAAAGGGGGAGAGAGAATGAGGCTGTAAAATAAAATGTTCTGACAACTGGAGCAAGATTTGAAAAGCCGAAGAATGGAAATTATGTTAACATACATGTCAAATCTCAATTCTTCAGTGATTACAGCAGAATTCCCCAAAACTTCATGACCTTATTGGGAAAGACATCTTCAAAAGTACATCTGAACACTTCGAATTCAATCAAACTTGCATGTAAATATCATCACTTCTAATCATATAATTTGGTAAGGCCTGATAGTGTTAATGATATTTTTCACATATATATCACAAAGTAGGATATGATCATACAGTGATGAACACTTTAGGTACTGATTTCTTTCCAGGTCTTCTTACATCTTCATCCCTCTTTAGCTATGCATCTTTGTGACAATAAAAGCAGATAAAAAATACATGCTAAGAAACTGTAGATTTTGGCTCTAAAAATAAAATAATCTTAAATGTTAAAGTGTTCTGCAGGTTGGAAAGGTCAAAACCTACATTGTGTATAATATCTATCTGCTCTCCCCCTATTAAAAATGTCCAATGGAAATAATTTTTAAGAAAAAAGTTCTCATAAAGTTCTAAACTTTAATACAAAAATACCTCAAAAAAGTTACTAGTTCTGTAACAGAATATGGTTGTTTAGGGCAAGAGGCATGCCAATAACACACCATTTGCAATGTGGCAAGAAAAGGTCATGTTGCTACTCTTATTAAAAAATGGGGTGTTGGGGCCAGCCCCATGGCCAAGTGGTTAGGTTCACGCACTCCACTTCGGTGGCCCAGGGTTTCACTGGTTCGGATCCTGGCCGCTCATCAAGCCATGCTGAGGCGGTGTCCCTCATGCCACAAATAGAAGGACCCACAACTAAAAATATACAACTATGTACCTGGGGGGCTTTGGGGAGAAAAAGGAAAAATAAAATCTTTAAAAAAGGAAATGGGGTGTGCATGTGTGTGTGTGTATATATATTATACATTTTTAATACTTTGCCCCTACCATGCTACTAGGCCTACATGCTGATTATTTTGGGGCTTTTCATTATTCTAGATAAGACCTTAAGCCTTTGCTTTGTGCTTATCACAAGACAATTTTACTCTCTTAAACCATTTATATTAGAATATTTAACATTTTTTTTGAGAAGGATTTATTACTTCTGTTTGTTTTATGCCATACTCTGCAATGAGTCGTCAATGAGAAAAAATAACCCTACGTGGTAAATATGTCATCTCAAAAGTAAAGATAAGTATGACAATAAAACTCATCAGTTCTTAAAAACTCATCACTCTACATTGCTTTAAAAATAGCACTCACCTGGAACACAGCTATGGAGAAAGAAAATGAATAAATTAAAGACAGAGCAGACAAACACACCAGAATGCTGGCAATAGTTGTGAGGGGCTACAGTCCTTTCAGTGTTTTTCATCCCTCTAATTTTCAAATTGTCTCTCGTATGGTGTGCATGTATCACTTTTATTTTTATTATCGTGATTTTTTTCTGATTGAAAAATGGATACATTATAAAATATATCACCATGCACGCTTTAAAATATTTCAAGAACTCAAGCAATTTTAAAACATTTCATGTAGAAACCTGAAGACTGATTTTTATAATAAAAATAAGGATCATAACCTTTAAAATCTATATACTATAGGAACTAATAATGTGAATTTACTTTTCTAACAGCTTATAGCTCCTCTCTGGGAGGCAACACAGCATAAGGAAAATGTAGGGTATTTAAGGCCAGATCTGAGTTCCATTCCCCAGTGAACCTCTTACCAGCTATGCGACCTTCAGGAAATAGTTTCTCTGAGTTTCACTTTTCTAATCTGTAAAATGGGATAACCATGCCTTGGCTAATAATTTAAGGTAATGTAAACATTTCAAAGGGTGAAAGACTATTCCATAGAATATAACATTTTCTCTTTATGCTTTAGTTTCCTCATCTATAAATTAAGAAAGCTGAACTAGATGAGACCTAGGTTCCCTTTAAAATCTAAAATTTCAGGATCTTTCTTTTATGATAAATTATATACATAAATTAGCTGAAGTCTGACTTGGTTCATTATGCTCTGCCTGGAACCACCCAAATATAACAATACTGTCTTAAAATTCACATTCTCTTTGCTGAAAGGTAGCCAAAGGAGTGGATCCAAAAAAAAGGAATGAGTGTTTCCTGAAGATGATCTCATGCTTCTTGGCTAAGCATCAAAAAAATCTGGTAGGGGTAACCAAGAAAATAACTGGTCAAAGAAAAGAATGTAGGGCTCCTTTCCAACCAAATTCAGTGACAAAGCTTTGAAACATAAATTGCCACCTGTAAAAAGCCTTTTCCTTGTTTATTTTGCCATTTCACAGTTTATATATAAACCTGTCAGAAATACAGCAAGATACTTTGTTGCAGGAAGAAATGCCTGGTCCTCTCTACAGGGCAGAAGGCAAACTTTAACCTGTCAAACAGAAAGAGAGCCAGCCTAAGTGAACAAAGGAGACAATAACAGGAAATAAGGTCAGAGAGAAAGGCAAGGGGCAAAAATGTAAAGTCATGTAGGCCATAGAAAGAAGTCTGAGTTTTATTCCAAGAGGAACGGGAAGCCATTGGAGGGTTTAAGCATAGGAATGACACGATCAGGTTTTTAAAAACATCCCTCTGTTTATTATGTGGAGATTGGACTATGGTGGGGTGGGGGTTGGAGGATGAGAGCACGAGAGAACAGGCAGAGAGACCAGATGAGAGAGTGTATAAGTGGCTCAGAGAGATGACAGTGGCTTAGACAAGGAGGACAGCAAGAAGATCATGAAGAGTGGTCAGATTTAGGGTGTATGTTGAATGTCAGGCTGACAGAACTTGCTGATGGATTAGATACTTGCAGTAAGGAAAAGAAAGGAATCAAATATGACTCCTAAGCTACTGGGTTAGGCAACTGGGTGAATGGCGCCAGTTACTGAAATGAACACTAGGAGTAAAGCAGTCTTGGCTTATAGGGTAAAATAAAGAGCTGTTTTGGATGTGTGACATCATCAAAAGAAGATGTCAAGGGCGCTGTTGGATCTTTGAGTGTGAAGATCAAGGGAGAAATGTAAATCTGGTAATCAGCACATGTATAGCTGGCATTTAAATTAAATTCAAGGAACAGAGTGAGATCACTTAGAGAGAGTATAAATGGAGAAGACAAACATGTCAAGGACTGAGCTCTGAGGCACTCCAGTGCTTACAGTTGAACAGAGGAAGATCTAGCAGAGCTGACTGAGGAAAAAAAAGGAAAAAAACCAAACCAACCAGGAAAGTATGTGACATCCTAAAGTGAAGAAAGTCATCGAGGAGTGAAAGAGTGGTCAACTCAGTCAAGCAGCTGAGGTTGTTACTCACCATGCGACATTACTCACCTGATGAATAAAAGAAGGTGCCTAGAATTCTTAGAAAGAAGTACACTATATGAACATAAAGTTCTAGTTTAAAAAAATAACAGTCCCCCTTACCTCCACTTTAAGGGAAATACGTGTTCAATAAAGAAAATCTAGAAAAATACAGGAGTAGAAAGAAAGAAAAAAAATCACCCTAAGAAATCTGTCATTGAGATTTTGAATACTTTTCCTCGAAATCTTTCCTTATATGTAGAGGTTTGGGTTTTGCTTTTCAAATAGTCTAAACATATGGCACATGTCATTTTATATCCTGCTTCTTTCACTTTCTCATGTTGGGATATATTATTCTTTAAAATATTTTAACGACAACATAATAATAGTTGCCAATTATTGATTGCTTATAACGAGCCAGGCACTGCATTAAGCACTTTATAAATATATTGCATTAAATCTTCACAACCCATCAGGCAGTTACTATTATTATCCCAAATTTCTAGGAGAAAAGCAAGATAAGTAACTTGCACAAGGTAAAGTCAAAATTTCACTTTCTGTCTCTTAAACATGTATTGCCTAGAGAACATAATTTGCTTCATTCTCTGGTGTTAGAAATAGTGTTGTCTAATTTTTTAGAATTATAACCACCACCTTGGTGAGCATCCTTGAAAATAAAGCTTTTTATGAATTTAGAATTATTTCCTCAGAATAGATTCCTGGAAACAGAATTATTGGATCAAGGAAGTATTTTTAAGACTTCCGATACACAGCATCAAATTGCTTTCCAAAGTGTTTTTTCCTAACATATTTTATCACAAAAAGGTTACTTTAAAAATCTACTTCAATCTAAAACACAGGTAAAGACTAGAGGTGAGAAAAAATGACTGCGAAAACATTGTTAAGTGGCCACCAGAGGGCACCGTATCACAGCACTGTTGAAAAAATCTCATTTGAGACAGAAGGAAAGATTGATTTTACGTGAAGCCTGCAGTTTTAAATCAAGTATTTGCAATCCGTCACGTTGGATTCCACTTTCATTATGTTTCCAGAAAGAGAAACTGTGTATTTCTCTTATTACTGGCTGCTTTTAGAAGTTGTAATTGTGAAAAGGGTTTCTTTTGCCTTAAATTATCCCCAGAGCAGGACAGGTTGGGATTTACTTCACGTTAATGAGAGCTCCCTTACTGCTGCAAGGAAAATCAGAAGTGAGAACCAGCACTGTAGACTGCTGTCTGGTACCATAAAAGATCTAGAGAGCAATTTAAATCAACTCAGTATGATGAAGCATTCCTGTCATTACCCAAGATTGAAATTCACCTTCCTTCTGTATGTTTTTCCATTCATTTGTTCATTTACTCAACAAACATTTAATGAGTACTTACTACGTTGCCAAGCTCCATGCTAGAGAGTGTGTACCATGGTGAAGAAAACTGATATTGCTCCTGTCCTCATGGAACTTACAATGTGGTGAGTAAGCCATATGACTCAATCACAAGTAAATCTATAATTACAAGCTGCGATGAGTGCTATGAAAAAAATACACGTGTATAGGAGAGTGTATAACTGGGAATCATCATTTAGCCTGGAGCATCAGGAACTGTGTTCTAATGAAGTAACCTTTAATTGAAGGCCTGCAGGAAGAATACGATCTAATAAAGGAAAGGGGCCAGGCGTAGGGGTAGAGGTATACTAGAAAACATTCTAGGCAGAGGAAAGACCATGTATGAGAACCTTGATACAAGGGAACATAGCTTGTTTGGAGGAATAGAAGCCAGTACGACCGGATCATAGACAGCTTAAAAAAAAAAAAAAAAAAACCAAGAGAATAACACAAGACAGAACTGGTAGGTAGGCAGGTAACAGATCACATAATAGAAAAAAAATTCTTCTAAATCAGTTTGTTTCACCATAGAGCAGAGGAGTAGAACGAAGAATAAGTTTTCAATAAAGATTTTTCCAGGGTACTTTAAATTTCAAATTGCTACCCTGTCCTCATAAAAACACTTATACTTGTCAGATTAATGTGTCCTGATTTTTTTGTTGGGAAAAAAAATTTCCAAGAAAGTACCTGTAATCCTTACATTTAGGAAAACTGAAGAACAGAAAAGTTAATTGTCTTTCGTTTTCAGTAGTTTGCCTAGATGTGTCTTCCTTTGTTTTTATAATGCCCAGGGTTTGCCGAACTTTCTAAATCTGTGGGTTGATGTCTTTCATCAATTTGGAAAATTCTTGGCCATTATCTCTTCAGATATTGCTTCTGCCTCCACATCTCTCTCCTTTCTTTCTGAGTTTCCAATTACATTTATGTTAGACCTTTTGGCTGTGTCCCATATGCGTTTCCTGCTCTGTTCTTCCCATTGCATTTTTTTCTCTGTGCCTCAGTTTGGATATTTTTAACTGAGCTGTATTCAAGTCTACTAACTTTGTCTTCAGTATGTACAATCTGCTGTTAAACCCATGCAATGAGTTATTAATTTCAGATGTTGTATTTTTCAGTTCCAGATTATCCTTTTGATTTTTTTATAGATTCCAATTCTCTTGAAATTTTGCCTCTTTTCACGTATTGTCTAGTTTTTCTCTATTTTCTTAAAATATTAATATTAGTTATTTTAAAGGCATTGTTTGCTAACTCTAACATCTGGATTATCTCTGGGTCTGCTTCTATTGTTTACTTTTCCTCTTTATTAATGGTCACATTTTCCTACCTCAGCATTGTCTAGTATTTTTGATTGTATGCCAGACACAATGTATAAAAGAACCACAGAGGATTCCCTTTCTCCTGCTAGGCAGCTATGATGAGAGGATCATTAAATGCAGTTAGAAATTGAGATGGGTTGAGGACGGACTGCAGTTTTAGTACAGTCAGCTCACCTATGGCTCGTCTCTGTCTCTTGGTTGTGGCACTCTAGGCTTTTGACTGAGAGCCTAGCAGGCCCGCATCTCCTCAGCCCTGAAAGACTGCAACAGATTCAGTACTGCCCTTTGGTGGCTTGAGCCTAGGTGCCACTCCGCGTACCTTCAGAACCTGGCAATGTCTCCAGAGAGAGATGGTCATATGTTGTAGCAGCCCTTCTCTAAAGAGATTTTGTCTTCCCAGCACCACAAGACTGAGAGATTTCTTCATAGCTTTTGGGCTAGCCTCCCACCTCCTGCACAGTCAGCTAATGTTCTATGGGAAAACTGGTCTTGTGTTTAGGGCTCCCCCAGTTTCCAGTCCTTCATGCAAGCCCCAAACGACTGACAAAATCTCTTTCTGTGTCTCTTTCCTCAAGAAGAATTCCTTTGCTTGGGCCAAGCCTGCTCCTAACCTGTGCCCAGAATCTGGAAAGAAAATAGCTGGTGATCATCAGCTTACTTAGGAAGAGTTCTATTCTTTCTGGAATTTTAGTTCATTTAGTTCAACATGATTTTTGAACTTTATGTATTTTTTCTCAAGTTGTTGTAGCAGGAGTTTGGCTTGCTATATAACCTATTATGCCCTACTTAGAAGAGAAAGACCCCTACAAACTATTTGGGAAGAATCAACCTCAAGATGAAGGACTTCAAAATGAAAAGAACAATGGACTAATTACATAACAAAGTTAAGGAAAGTGTGTACCTGTGAGGGCATCACAACTGGCAGACCGATTATTGCACTGGCAGGGCAAGCAGCCATTCTTACTAAAGTCATAATATCCATCTTGGCATCGATCACAGGTAGAGCCGGTGACACCCAATTTACACTGGCATTTCCCAGAACTGCAAATAAAAGCAAAGACAATGAACAAAAGTAAATCAGCTTAAAATTTTGTTGCCTAACATTCCATCATACATGATCTTAATGTAGAAACAGTTTTACCTAGATTCTGGTAACTAGAATTATTGAAGGATCTTTGTTTTTAATTGGAAGTTGAACAACTTTACAACTACATAAATTCAATTAACATGGTACTAACATTAATCATTTGTGACAATTTAATCCTCTGCACTTGGGTAGTTTAAAATAAACGATAAAGGAGCCTTGGAGAATGTAAGTTCCCAGTGCTTACAAATCTTTGTTTACTAAGCACTGGGGCACGGAACTGGTACCACTTCTACATCTCATTCCTGGATCATTCCACAGTTCCATCAGCAGCCACCCTGCCCAATCTGGGGAAGAGAAGAAGCACCACCTAGCCTTCATCCAACCTAGCTTCCGGCTGAAGAATATGAATACTAAGATCTTAATGAATGTGAAAGCTAATATCCATTTAGATGCTGCAAACTTGATACAATTTTCTACTTTAGGTCCAGGCTCTTTTGAAATAATATTTCTGGTAATTAAACTAGAATTTACAATTAAGTCAATATGACTATAGTGGAGACCTCTGTTGCTTTCTGGATTAAATTCATATAAAAATTCTAGATTGTCGAATCAAAAAGACTAAAAATCTAAAGTAAGAAAAATATTTTGTTTAGTAACCCAACTCTTCCTGTTAATCTATTTTCTTTTCTTAGACGTCCATTACATCAACAATACCCTCTCTCTCCAATCAGTAAACGTAAACCTTTGCTGTGATTTTCAACTCCTCTACCTCTACTCCATGCTCTTACAGTCACTGATTCATATCCAATATATCACCAATTTCTGTCAATTTTCCTTTCAAAATATCTCTTAGTGTCATTATTTCTTCTACAATCCTCCCTCTTAGAATGGCCTTCCTCCTCTTCACCTGTCAAAAATTCTCCTGCTTTCAGGCTCATCTTTTTCCATCAAACTTTTCCCTGACTGGTCTGAAGAGATCTCTTAGCTTCTTGACTTCACATCTATACCATACATTTTAATCTTAATTATGATCTGTTCTGTATTCTTCCATATATGCAAGCCTTGCTTCTCTAACTAGACTGTTAAAGATCTGAGGAAGGCCAAATGTTGTGGGTTTTTTTTATTGTCCTCAAGACCTAGCACAAGCTTAGGGATAATGTACTATAACTATTTTCATTTCATACATCTTACTTGGTGAGTTTCCTGAATCCAGGGACCACATCTTAGCCATCTCGGTATCCTCAGACTCTAGCATAGTACCAGTTTGTTGTAAGCACTTAATATATGATTGATAAATAAATGCTCAATAAATACATAAACTGAATTTTAGAGTTAAGCACTGGGAGGGAAAAAGAAAAATGAAAGGCTACACTAATCACTAGGGTTCTCAGAACACCTAAAGTACTTTCCCTTTTTTCAAACAATGTGACTCTTCTTTAGTTGCTCATACTGAACCTCAAATTTTTAGACTTCATCTGAGTAGCTTTTGGCACAGTCATATTGGATGTGAGACAATATAAGATAGAACTTCTCTTCAATTATTATTATTATTTTTTAGAGATTCAGCTCCCAATAATGAGCCCCTATGGGGTTGTTGATTTTAGTTCAGGAGCCCAAGCTAAAATTGTTAATACTTACACAGCTCTTACACATATCAGTTAAAGTAATTCCTTACTACTTCCCATATTCCTATTTCTGTAATAAAAATAGAAGCTCTAAATTTGAGAGTTATTGGAACTCTGGGTTGAACTTTGCAGAATGGAAGTAAAGGAACTTTCAACCATGTGTATTCTACTTGTGGTATACAAACCTAAGGATTATTTGAGATGTGCTTCTCTGTTCACCAGCATCCCCTGGGCTAAATAATGAGGCTTTTGCCCTCTACTCCTAAAAACTATTTTGAGTAACTAGAGTTAAAGTTTACTTCTCTCTGCCACTTAAGATTCTCTGCACTATCCAAGGGTATGCCAGAAAGGAGTAGAAAATTAGAAAAACAGTTCCACATGGGATATTTTTAGGGCTTTACTCAAACAAAGCCAGTCTAGAGGGGAAAAAAAGCCAGGCTTATGTAAATAATCTATATTGTACATATCTCAAAGCCTTGTATCCTGAGAAGTCACCTATCAAACTCTGTATTCCTATCTTAAAGCTGTCTAGTGTATTAGTTTAAGCAATTTCTTGACTAACAAACAATTACACAGAAAATGTAAATTGGAGGTATCTGAAAGCAGAAGTGATGATGACGATGATAAAAACAATGAGCCATCATTTATTGAGGGCCTATGTCAATAAATATATATTCTCTCTAATCCTTAAAATAAGCCTGTTAGGTGGAAGTCATAATCCTCATTTTACTATTGTGGGAATTCAGAGATGCTAAAGGTATTGCCCACACCTAGCAAGTCAGGTTTCTTTATACAAAGCCACACTACAACCTCTGTACCATGCTACGTACCTCTCCCTAAGTTTGACTCTAAATTTGTACAAGAAATTTGCCTGCCAAATAATTTGAGACCTGCTTGGGTATCTAGCTTCATTCTACAGAGTCGATAGATTCTTCATTCTATAGATCCAGCTTCATTTTAAAGACACCACAATTCACCATTCATTTAGGTTCTGACCCCACTGAACTGTTTCTGCCTTGCCCAGAATAAGCTCCGGTCTCTTTTTTCACTGTTAGTAAATTTCAGGGCTTCCTTGACAAAAGCTGAGAGTTCTTAACTGCTCGAATAGAAAATGCAGCCTAGCAAAGTCTAAGGTTCTCAGAGACTCAAGCCCAAATATTTTGATGCTTAGTTAAAGCTTAATTAAAATTTGTACTGATCATAGTATAGAAGATGAGCATTGATTTTAAATATGCAACAGAAATTTACATTACCAAGCATATCTCTTAAGTAACTTTGCAAAAAAGAAAACAAAAGAACCTCCCGCCCCACCACACACACACAAATATACACAGTCTTACACAAGAATACCTCAAGGTATGTAAAGATCTAGCAAAGTAAATCTGTATTCATTAAATATGAAGTTCAAGAATATCTTATGGCCACAATAAACAACGAGTCCATTTAAGTCTCGCTATACTGTCAGAAAATTATCAAGGATATAATGTATCTTTCAAAGAATGTCTAACAACGTTCATTCACCAATTTCCAAGGCTTTTAAAGTGTTAATAAAAATATGCTTTGTCCTCATTTCTCTATAGACATTAGATTATTTGGTAGAGAGAAGAATAAATAGTTACTTTTAATGACAGAGTTTGCCCAACCCACCAGCTACAAGAAAATAGTATTATCTCGGAATGCCTAATCACTTAATAACATCTCACAACCACAATATAACCAGTGCTCTCAAAGTAGTTGCTATTCCTGTAAGTAGACTTTCCCTCCATAATTCTGCTCTGAGCACTAAAAGACTGATTTAAGCAGGGATCTTTCTCCCTGGAGAATATGATCCTTAGTTGCTAATTAAAAAAATAAAATCCTTGAGTGGCTTTTTGAATCTTGATAAACTGGCTGACTAGCCTAGATACCAGGCTTCACTTTTCCTGGGTAGATTTTAAAACAACAGGAAAAGAGGTGCTTTTTTTCTCTTTTTAAAAATCTACAGAAGGGAGTAGGAAAGTTTGGTTGCGAGGCTGCACTAGCAGAGCTTTTCCATCCCATGACTCATGGCCCATGGCCAAGTTCTGCATGTATAAGAATTAAAGCCCTCAGCAAATATAAAGCTTTCCCTGTGTGACTTCCTTCATAGAATAGCCTTTACAACACCCCCTTTCATGGTCTCCCTCTGTTAAAGACTGCTGAATGCTTTTTGAAGCAAAGGTCAATGATATAAATGCAATGAAATTTTAAAAAAAGGAACGCAAAGGCCTGTTAACAGACCACTCATGCTTATCCATAGGTTTGAATGAAAAGAATCAAAGACTCGCAGGTTCATATCTGGAGAAAAGGACGCAGAACTGGATTTTGAATAGAAGGCAGAAATCTATACTACTGGGATCAACCAACAAAGAATTTAAGATAGAATTTTCTCATCTGGTGTTACTTTTTACAGACATGAGTTAGTTGTAGCATGGAGAATTATATCAGAAAGAAGAATATAAAATTATTTATAAAGGAAGCACCAGCATTGTGGAACTAAGCTGTACTAAGTATAACTAAGCATATACTACACATTTCTTAAATTATCCCAAACAGAATTCTCAGATTTTCATATGGTGTTGGTGCTTAGTTATAGAATTTATCACACTTATAGGTGTGAACAATTATTACAAGGTTTTAGCACTTAAAAATTATCTCTTAAAATGTAAACAAATATATATTTGACATGAAGTTATTATTTTTTCAAAAGGAAATTCAGTGGTGTATCATCTCAAGATATGGTACATATTTATGT
The DNA here is from genome assembly GCF_021613505.1 of Equus quagga. Lineage (NCBI taxonomy): Eukaryota > Metazoa > Chordata > Mammalia > Perissodactyla > Equidae > Equus > Equus quagga. Next base: position 82,069,374 of record NC_060267.1, read on the forward strand.
CACACAACTACTAACCAAAATGTCTTTTTAAAGATTTTGTTTCAGTTAAGATGAGTGAGTGTAGAATCTTCAGAATTTCCCTTTTTATACTCACATTGACTAGGGTGGGAAGGGTAGAACACAGGAAGGGAGGTATCAGGGTCTATGGAAAATTCATAGCTTGAGGAGACACAGAGAGCTTGGTTCAAATTCCAGTTCTGCTTAGTAACTAGCTGGGACCAAGTACTTATTCTATCTTAGACTCAGTATTCTCATTTGTAAAATGAAGACAGTTATACCAAACTTTGCAGTAGTTATTGTGAAAATTAAAGACTGCATATGCAGGGTACTTTGCACAGTGTCCAGCACATAATCAGCATCAAAAACGAAAGAACTACGAAGATGATGATAATGGTCCTAGATCTTGAATTTTTTATGAGAATTGTAAGAAGAATGGGTTAGAATCTTTACTAGGCAAAGACAGACAAGACTAAATTATTTCCTTTTAAAATTCTGTTAACAAACCTACAAAAATGGCAAAAATTTATGGGGTAATTACTAGTTTGGAGCAAAAATTGTGGCTAGGAAAAGAGAGCAGGTTATGGACCTATGGTAGAAACAGTTTTTGGAAAGAAAACTTCAAAACTGAGAAGGGAAAGGATCAGCAAAATCCTCCATTAGGTGAGACCAAAGCCAGCGAGACCCGATGTGCTTTTGTCCCAGCTAGTTAATTGATTTAATTTTCTAAATTGTCAAATGTCTTGGCATGTTTTGTTATCAAAAACATTGACTGTCAAATGTCTTGGCATGTTTTGTTATCAAAAACATTGACTGTCAAATGTCTTGGCATGTTTTGTTATCAAAAACATTGTCTATTTTATTCCTAAGAGTTACAAGATATAACTTATGTGTGAATGGCATACATTTCGATATCATGTTATCAATTTTAACTCAAGGAGTCACAGAATAGCTAAAAAGATAGAGTTCTAATAAAGGGAAATTAATTTATTCAGAAGTCTTGCTTTTCTTCCTGCCTTCTTCCTAAAACAGTTTACATGTTGGCACTCTGACATGGAAAGAACAAGAAACAGAAAAAAATAGATAACTAAACGTATCGACTTTCTTCTCCCTCTTTTTTAATAACTAAAAACAATTTAGTTTATGAAGAGATTGAAACTACTAGTTAAAATAGGGTCTGACATTACCAGAAAATTACTGATTATAAACTCTCTCAATATATTAAAAATAATATTAAAAGACAGCTAGAAAAACTTTTTCCAACCAGAAAAAGCTTTTACATGGGAAATAAACAAAATGAAAAGTTTTTAAAAATTCTTCATTTCATGTTTGGGTCATGGTTTTGTAAAGGTAATGAGAAAAACAGCTTCTCCTTTTTTGTTATGAAAGAAACTCAATAATTGGACATTTTGGCAAAAGACCATCTGCACTTAGTGTTCCTCTGTCTTTCTACAATTGTGGAAAAGACCATTATGCAATGAGCAAAGCTCCTTTTCTGGAGGAAAAAAAGATAGCTTTATTGTTGAAAACATTGGGCTATTATGCTAAACATTCCTTGTATTTTTGAGGGCAAATAGTCTAAAATATTTTTAGAGGAAATCCATATTCAGACAGAAATTCTTAATACTCAAAAAAGGTATTGCCTAAGTGCAAAAATATTTTCTGATAGCTGATCTTACCAAAATCAAATTTAAAAGTTTATTTGAAAAGTCAGAAGTAACACTTAACGGCAAAAAAATAAAAAGTGTCATATTTCCAGAGCCACAACTTGGGAATGCTAACTTAATACAACTAGGAAAGTTATTTCTTACTTTCTTCACTTTTTTTTAATGGAAGAAATACAGCCATAAGAATTCTCAAACCCACACAATTACTCCACTATTTGATAGAGATTTTCGCATTTCAAAAGTCATTTTGAAAAGAGAAAAAGCATAAGCTTCCAGTATCATCTTGACAAGAAGATGCTTCTCAAATATGCTAACATTTTGTATTCTTCTATAACCACTCTAAAAGGTTTGCTTAGTGAAAGGGTAATTATTAATATGTGATTTGTGTACGTGCTGTGTTCCAAAAATTAACTTGTACTTCCTAGAATCCAGAACTCCTTTTCTCAGAGAAATGACAGCATAAGTGGTGGCTTAGTTTCCAGGTGAGCAAACAAAAACCCGTTTAACTGAGAATGTTGATATTGACAGTGCTGAGGACCAAGCCCTTTATATCCAAGTACGAAGCCTTTGCCTTCTGAACCCTGCAGGGAGTAGAGTGGTCAGGAGGCAATATTTACATTTACTGAGTTCCTACCATGGGGTTACAAAGAAGGTGCATAGAGCAATGTTTATATTACTGAATTTAGTCCTTACAATAATTCTATGACATTCACTAGTGTCAGCTTTACCACTTTGTAGCTATTTGATTATTGGGCGAGTTGTTTTCATATCTGAAAAATAATAATAATCCTTATTTCAAAAGATTGTGAAAATTAGCTGAAATTACATATTCAAGTTTCTTCTAAATATTAGTAGCTCCATATATGGTAAAATATTAATACTTCCAAATCCCCAATTGGTAGAGCTTCAGCAATTGTGAACTGACTCAATTTTCAAGCTCACACAGCCAGAGGATAATCAGAATTAGAACCTAGGTCTAATTCTGGCATAGGGGTATCTGCAAATAGCTAGATACAGGTAGGAAACTAGAGCTCCCACATCTTAGAATTGTATTGAAACAGATCAGAAGCAATATCTCATTTCTTTTGTAATTATTTTGGCAAGTACGTAGAGGTAATCTATAATTATATAACTTAATAAAAGCAGCCAGAAGGATTTAATGTGCTCATCTTAACAGACTTGCAGCACTCCTAGAAGAAGCTTTTCATGTTAATCTTCTCCTGACTCAACTGCCAGTCATTTAAATATCTCCTCTGATGAATGGGATTTTAAAATAATTGCCAAAGAAATGAGATATTGCTTCTGATCTGTTTCAATACAATTCTAAGATGTGGGAGCTCTAGTTTTCTACCTGTATCTAGCTATTTGCAAATGCCCCTATTCCAGCCAGTTTCCTTGCAAAGCTTCTCCCACCCCCCGACAGCTTTATTGATGTAACTTTGCAAAGCTTTTTTAATCTTCATTTTTAAATTGTGAAATACATCGTTCATTCAGAAGTAGATAAATTAAAGGCAATATAATTTAAAGAATAATAAACTCAACACTTTGATACCCACTAGCAAGACATCTGAAGCTCCTTGTACGGCCTTCCTCTGGGGCAACTGCATCTCCTTCTCTTGCCCCAGAAGCAACTAAGTTTTAATCATTCTTTAGTTCTTTAAGAGTTTTATCATCTCTGTATGCATTACTAAATAATATATCATACAGTTTTGCCTGCTCTTAGCTTTATATTTAAAAACATCATTATGTATTCTTCAATGTACTTTTTTTTTTTTTGCCAAGAGTATTGTTTTTGAGATTCATCAATGTAAATTTGTATAGCTGTAGTCATTCATGTTTTACTGCCATATTATATTACACCACATGACTATAACCCTATTTATTCATTCTGCTGTACATTTGGGTTGTTTCCATTTGGCATTGTGGATAACGCTTTCATGAAGCGTTTCTTACACATGTTTTCTGGCACACATGAGCATGCTTTTCTCTAGGGTATATAGCAAGGAATGGAACTGCTGCGTAATAGAGTCTGTGCATGATCAACTTCACTAGGCAATGCCCGCCTTTTCCAAAGTGGTGGTAACAATTTACACTCCTATTTCCCATGGAATAATGGTCTTATTGCTCTATATCCTCACCAACACTTGACATCATCAGCTTTTTAAGTTTTTGCCAATCTGGCAGCTTGAAGCGGTCTCACATTGCGGTTTTAAATGCACTCTCCTTGATTATTAACGTGATGGAACATGTTTTCATGCTTATTGGCTATTTCAGTTTCCCCTTCTATAGAGTCTGCCCAAGTATTTTCGATATTGATTTGTAGACGTTCTTTATATATTCCTGGAAAAGCAATCCTTTGTCAGTTTAACGCGCTACAATTACCTTCTCTCAGTTTGTGGCTGGTTTTTCCACTCTTTTTAAAGTTTTATAGTTTCACAAAGTGTTAAGATAGGAACTCTGGAGCTCAACTACCTGGATTCAAATCCTGGCTTCATCACTTACTAGCCATATGACCTTAAGTAAATTACTTAAATTCTTTATGCCTTGGTTCCTTCACTTGTAAAATGGAGAAAATAATAGTATCTCTCTTGTAGGTTTGTTGTGAAGATTAACTCAGTTAATATGTATTAAGCATGTAGATCAGTGCCTGACATATGGTAAAAAACTATACAAGTATTGCTAGTAGAGTAATGTTATTGTTGAAGAATTCTTTCTCCACCTCAAGGTCATTAAGATGCTTTCCTAAAAGCTTTATGTTTTGCCTTTCGCATTTACATCTTTAATCCACTAGAACTTTATATTTGCATCTACGTAAGTTGGAGGCCCAATCTTGCTTTCTTCCTTATAGATAACCAAGGCTCCAGCACAATTCATTGGAAAGTCCTTACTTGTATCCCTCAGCTGTGGTACCTCGTCTGCCCATGTCAAATGTCTTTATGCACATGGGTTGCTCTAGGCTTTCTTTTTGGTTCTATTTATCTATTTGTCTATCTCTGAACCAATATAACACTGTCTTAATTACTATAGTTTTATTTTTCCTAAAGTTTTCAAATAAAAATTTTCAAAAACATAGCTATGTTGAAAGAGCAGTACTCTGAATATTAATTATGTATTTTGCTTTACCTAGCACCCCCTGACCCCTAACCCCTACTTCCTTCATCATTTTAGCCACACTCATTTTGCTTTTGCTCCAATATGCCAGGCATGTTTCTGCATCAGGGACCCTGGCTTGCTGTTCCCTCTATTAGCAATACCCTTCCCCCAGGGAATCCATATGGCATGCTCCCTTACTTCTTTTTGTTATTTATTCAAATGTTACATTCTTAACAAGGCCTCGGCTAGCCACACTATCTAAAATTATAATATCCGTTACTATGTAACATACAGAATGTCTGATTCAACAGGCATGGGGTTGGGCTCAAGAATTTGTATTTCTAACTAATACCCAGGTTACGCTGATATTAGTTTGGGGACCATCCTTGGAGAACTATTGCATTAAATTAACTGAGAAAATATCACTGCACTTATTTCACTCTCTACTTTTTATACTTCTAGCTCTGACTGGTAAAGCTGCTTAATTTCCACTTCTGGGCTTAGCACTGAACACTTAATCTGACATCATTTCTGACCTCAGAAGAGAATATTTAAGGCAATCAACCTCAGTGATCTGTCTGTCATTAAGTCCCATTTGCTACTGGTTCTTTTGACCTTAGTCCCCTATATTCTCAATGGCTGCATTACAAGTATTGTCCCCAGTTTCTTGATCCCTGGCTCCTGGTCCCAGTTGCCCTGCTTCTCCACTTCCCACCCCAATGGTTAGGTCCATGACACTTGCTTTCAGATCCCCCACATGTCGAATGCCTGCCATTTAAGCCCCAGCCAGTCAGGTAGACTCAGTTTTGATATTCATAATGCCCTAATTCTTGTCTTTCAAATGATTCTTTGTAGATACTCCCATTACTTCATGTTGCCTTCTTCCATGAAATATTTCTTTTCATTGCAGCCCAGATCTGATTTCTGGATTTACGTCTTCATGGGCCAGTCCTAGGAGGATGAACCATGCTCACTCACACCCAGACCTGCACTTACATTGAGACTCCCGCTGCCACATCCAATCTTGCCCATTCTATTTCAGGGTACAGTGGGGAGAGCTTTGGAGTCAGATAGACTTGAGTTCTAAGTTCTGCCATTTATTAATTAGTTATTAGCCATTTATTAGTTATCAATTATTTATTAGTTAATATGTATTGCTAAGTAACTCAGCCTCTAAGAGCAAGACAACTAAGTTTTTCTGAGAAGTCAGTGAGGTTACATGTGTAAAATATTAAGCATAGAAGTTTAACAGAGTTCATTAAATGTTAATTTCCTTCTGTTCCTCTTGCCGCCTCTCCTGGATTATACAGCTTCCTTAGATGAACAGTTTAGTCAAGAAAGTTAATACATTTCCCTGAAAAAACTTTTATTTCAAATATCTATAGTATCTGTTTTACTAGACATTCTATTCAACTGTAAAACACTTTAAAATATCAACTCAAGACCAGCAAAAGTAAAGCAACTAAAGAAATGGTCATAGTGTATGTGTTAGGAATTGGCAGAAAAGATGGAAGAGATTCTGTTATTGATGATATGAGCCATATTTTCATTACTGCTTTTGGCAATGTGAGAAGAGTATCTATGTCCTTCCTGTATGGTATGTAGAATAAAACTTCTTAAACTTGATGGTATCTCAGATCTCTTTGAGAATCTGTTGAATGTTATAGACCTTCTCCACAGAAAAGTGTACACATTCACCATTACATTTCATGTGCTTCCCTCCTCATAGGTTAAGAACTCCTGATCTCAAGCATAGGAGCACATATTAACTGAGAACTGAATGCCATGGGAGTTTAATGTAACGGAAAGAACATGGGATATGGTATCAGAAAAGCTTGAATTAACTCTTCTTGCTCTGGTATTTTATAAATATCCAAGCATGGGCTTATCATGTAAACTTTTCATTATTACTTCTCATCTGTAATTTGGCGGATAATCATCCTTACCTATCTCTCAGGGTTGTTGTTAGAATCAAATGAGAAAATGTACAGGAGAAAAGAATACTATTAATTGTAAATGACTTAACAAATATTAGTTTTTAAGAGTCCATAGAAAACTACCAATTTATAAACGCAGAAGCAAGCTTGAAAAACCTGAATTGTTGAAACACATGGAATATATAATACCAGAGAATTCATTTAATATATAAAGAACCATAGTAATGAAATTAATAATTCTTAAACTAGTTCTATACACTTTGAATGTCAAGATAATCAGGGCTGAAGCACTTATGTCCATTTTTATAGGAAATCCGGAGAAACTTCAAGTCCAAATCTCTCTCTGGGATTGACAAATTTAGATATTTTGAGTGGAAATCAAACCCAAGGAGAAAAAAAGATGAACGGTCCCATATTTCTCTCTACCCTCTAGGAAACATATTTCTTGCTATGAAAAAAGCCATCTGAAATGGAAAAAGTCATGCTGATTTAATTTTCTTTCAAGGGACACAGGGGTAGACAAAGTCTTCTCTGTGGGAACAAGTGTCCTTCTATTTCAGGCCAAGTCTACTAACGTAACTTTTAGGAGCTATTCTTTTAAAACTTTAGAGAAAAGATATTTAAAACATTAAAATAGGCCATGAATTCGATTGCATATTCCAACCACAATGTCCTACATCTAAAATGGCAGGTCTTCATGGCAGCAAAGTAAGTTTATTTCCTTATCCTGATTCCTCTTCAGGATCAAGGCTAAGAATTACCATTAGGACCAACTTTGTCCTCATAACAAGACAGTAAGACAATCCATATTCAATGATTGACTGTTATTTGGTCAGACTGACTGACTTTTTATTTTGTAACAATATTAGATTTAAAGAAAAGTTGTAAAGATAGTACAGAGAGTTCTTAACATACCATTCACCCAACTTCTCCTAATGTTAACTTCTCATGTAACCATGGTATATTCATCAAGACTGAAAATTAACATTGCTATAATACTATTAACTGAACTATGGACTTTATCAGAGCTCCCTAAATTTTCCACCAAGGTCGTTTTTCTGTTCCAGGATCCAAGTCAGGATATCACCTTATATTTATTCGTCACGTCTCCTGAGCCTCCTCCAATCTGACATTTTCTTGGTCTTTCCTTGTCTTTTCTGACTTAAAGCTTTTGAAGAGAACTGGTCAGGCATTTTGTAAAATGTTCCTCAATTTAGGTTTGTCGATGTCTTGTCATGATTAGACCAAGGTAACAAATTTTGAGGAAGAATATCACAGAAGTAACGTGCCTTCCTCATGTCATCATATTAGGGAGTATATGATACTCACCTGACTTATTACTGATGATGTTATCTTGATCACTCAAAGGAAAATTTTTCATGCTAATAATCTGTATGGTAGCAAAACTTGGGATGGTTATACACTTAGCTGGAAAATAAGCAGACGTTCAGTCTCTCAATTAACAAACCCTGGGGCCTACTGAAGGCAGTATAGTCAGAGAGGTGTTGATTTGAGTGTTTTTGCCACTTACTATTTGTTTGTTTTGGGCCAAATTATTCAAGTCCATTTCTTTATCTATAAAATGAGAATAATATCACTTCAATCAGTTAAACTGATAAATCATTTAAACTGAATGAGCTGATTGTTAAGATCTGTAACTTTGGAGCCCCAATTTCGAGTATCCTTGAAAGAATTTGGCAGTAAGGGAGGGGGTTCATCCCCCCAAGAACAATTGCTGTCAATAATCCTGGACGAGTAAGAGCATCATGACGTTAGTGAGCAAGTATCATCTGTCTGGTGGTTCAGGGCCAGGCCTCAACCCAGTAATCCCATGTAAGAATGAGAAACAAGAACATCAGCAAACTGATCGGAAGCACGTTCCCTTGACGTTTAGCATCAGAGGAGGATTGACTCCCAGAGTTATGGGGAAATTAGTAATTAATTGTCGGAGAATGGGTTGCCTAAAAAGGAGGGCACTGGATTTGTGCTACTGAGGCATATGAGTATCAGAGTGACTAACTGGAAAAATAAAAGAGGTATGCCTATATTTGAAGTCTGTTTGTGGAAAACTTTGTCAGTCATATAAACTTTCAACTTTCCCATATCTATTATATTTGCCAGTCCCACAGGCCTCTCTATAAAGATGAATAATTTTCAAAACTCAAAAGGTAAAGAGCCTTTGGATTGGATTTATTTTTAGCAACACAGAAAGAACATGGGGATGGGGACACCACTTGCTGCTCAGCAGCAACGCCTATGAGGGAATAAAAGTCCCATGGGATACAGTGGATGGTAGCAACTGCTGAAGCATAGGAAAGCAGATTCAATTCCCACAGCCCACAGCAAAGGAAGAACAGGAAGCACACTGAGAGGGATGGGCCTGAGAAGGAACCCTGGGACTCAGCAATTCTCGAAATTAAACTTAGAAATACAAACTACCTTTAGATTTGTGTGCATGTATCAATGCAAAAATCACAAACTTTCTCGGGAATGATGCACAGAAACACTGCTACCATGGGGCATAGCACCATTCTCACTCTTCGCTATTCTCTCAATATTCTCTCCCTTCTCACTATTAGTACTCCAATTTTGGCCCTCACTAGGCCCTCTCCCCTGCTTATACCCTCCCATTCTGCTCCTGCTAGAACACAGTGTTAATCTTTCTTCTGTTTAAAAATTGCTTCATGGGGACCAGCCCCGGAGCCGAGTGGTTAAGTTCACGCGCTCCGCTTTCACGGCCCAGGGTTTCGCTGGGTTGGATCCTGGACGTGGATGTGGCACTGCTCGTCAGGCTATGCTGAGGTGGCATCCCACATAGCACAGCCAGAAGGACCTACAACTGGAAGATGCAACTATGTACTGGGGGGCTTTGGGGGGAAAAAGAAGAAGAAGAAGAAAAATATTGGCAACAGATGTTAGCTCAGGCACCAACCTTCAAAAAATAATTGCTTCATGAATAAAATCCAAACCATGTCTGGCCCTTAAGGCCCTCTGTACTTGATCCCAGCAGGATTTGCCAGATTTATCTGCTCTGTCCCCATTCCTTTTCCACCTTACATCCTGTGTAAGCACATCTCTGAGACGTTAATCTTGCTGTTTCCTGTTTTGTAATGTCCTTTCCCACCTTTTCCGCTTCTGTATATCTAAATCCTTTCCTTTTTTTCAAAACTGAGGTCAAAAGCTATCTCCTCAATGAAACCATCTCTGATTTTTCCAGCTATAAATATCTCCCAGTTTCTCAACCTCCTTAACATTTTATCTTTATATTTTAGGATGTGGGTCAATTTTTACTTTGCATTATAATTATTTATATGTATTTCTTAGTGATCTTACTAGACCAGAAGCTCCTTTGGTCTTCCTACTGTCTTACTTATTTTCCACAAGGTATATTAAAGTATCCTGCACATAATTTGTTGAACAAATAAATATCTTGGTACCAAATACTACATTTATCTGAACTCAATTATTTGTACTATTAGCATATATAGAATTACAGATTTGGAGGAGCCTTTCAGAAGAAGCAAAATAAATGATCTTTTAATATTATCGATAACAAAACTTTAACTTTAAAATATTTGTTTTAAAAATTCAAAACTGGACTAAAAGTGGCTTAATAAAATGGAACAAGTAGAGGAGTCTACAATATGGTTTAGGCAAAGTAACATGTTTGATCAACAGCAACTATGTCAATTCACTGTGACATGTTATGTTAATGTTCACAAAGGTCACCAACAGCTGGGGGGAGAAAAGCGTTTTGTTTTTTTTTCATTCGACTACAGCTGATGTCTACTTAATAATTAGAGGACCAAGAGGGCAGAAAATATTGAGTGGAGTATTTAAGATAGAAATGCACTGAAAAACACACGGAGCTTACCAAACTGTAATAGACATGCATTATTTATACTTAAACCACAATGCACTCAGTGCCTTTTTCTGAATAAGCCCCTGTTTGGTCATTTATTAACATTCAAATTTTAGCCTAATTTATTTTACCATGAACTTAAACGTGCTTAAAATATCTTCTAAGACATAAATGATTTGGCACTGTACAAATATTTCTTGAAACAAATGAACCACGACAGGATAAAGGCTGAGATCAGTTACCTGCTTTGGACTAAGATGGCTACCTTGTAAAATTCTACCTTCAAGGAAAAAAAATGTTGAAGTATACAAAAAAAAGGTAGCAAACTGGAGATTATTATAATTGCAAGAACAATAATTGGGATATAAAATAAAGTTATTTGTAAATAAAATTAAAGCTATGAGGCTTTGTTCTGTTTTCCTCTAAACTAGCATAAAAATATAGCATAAAAATATGCTAGTTTAGAAGACATCTTAAGTTTGGCACACAATGTACATGCAACTGTCTACCAGACATCTCTATCTGAATGTCCCAGTCACTTCAAAATGAACATGCTTGAAATCTAACATCAACATCATCTCCCTCCAACTTGCTTATCTACCTGTACTCTTTATCTAGTTAATGGAATCTCTCTTCACTCATGTGCTCAAGCCGGAAAGAAACATGGGAGTCGTCTCCCTCTCTCCTCACTCTATACACACAATCAACCATCTAGTCCTGTAGATTTTATCTTCGAAATATCTCTTACTTTGGTTCCCTCCTCTCCCATTGCCAATGCCAATGTTGATGCCTTAGATCAGGCCTTTAACTTCTCCTGCTTGGATTGTTACAATAGCCTTCCCACTAGACTCCTTACCTGAGCTCACTCTCTCTATCCACCAGACTTCTGATAGAGTAATTTTTCTAAAAAGCAAATTCGATGTCACTTCTTACTCGATATTCTCCAATGAATCAACTAATTTGTATGGCATATCAGGCCCTTCATGGTCTGGCCCTGTTTATTCTTCATTCATTCATTTTGCTCATTAATCAAGTATTTACTGAGTTACTTTGTGCCAGGCACTGTGCTGGGTGTTAGAGATAGAGCAGTAAACAGACAAAAGTTTCATCTCTTTAACCCTTCCTCACCACCACTACCAAGTGTTCTTTGCCTTCAAGAAATAGTGAGCCATCTGCAATCTACTAAAAATGCCTTGTCTGTCATACAAACTTCTACTGACCCTTCAAATCTCAATCTAAAGGCAACTTCCTCTTTCAAGACTTCCTTGAATCTCCTGTGTACTTCATGAATACTCATGTTTTGTCTGCATTTACATCTTTCCACTGAACAGTAAGTTCCTTGAGCACAGGTATAATGTCGTTTGACATATAGTTAGCAAATGCAATATCTTTATTAAACGAAACGAGTGAATAAAATGACAAAGCTTTCCACAATTGTTAATTGTTTCTAGTGATCAAATAACTTTTTCTTGATCTCTCAGAATTATAGGCAAAGTAATAAATGAGTTTACAAAACAGCTGTTACTTCCAATTATTACACAAGAGCTAATTTTCAGAGCCTCATGAATGTGAGCCATGGAGATTTTGTCATCTTTCTGTTTGACATTTATTTCAGCGTAAGTTTACTTCATGAGTAAAATTTTTCCCTCTGTCCTGGGGCACAGTCCCATAATTAAAAATGCAAAGTAGTAAATATTTCAAAATACACTGTATAGTAGCAACCATAGGTTTTACAGAAAAGGATATTACACCACTACAGAACTTCTTTGTTCTCTTACAGAGACAGTTTAAAATGATGCGCCTTGTACGCTAACCTACTATGAATACATTAAAAGATCTCAAATCAGTATATAATTGCTTACATATAAAGTTAGCCCAGGTAGTATTTTAAGGGCTGTGTTAAAAGATTCAGGCTCTCACTAGGCATACTCCTTTTTTTAAAGATTGGCCCTGAGCTAACATCTGTTGCCAATCTTTTTTTTTCTTCCTTCTTCTCCCCAAAGCCTCCCAGTACACAGTTGTATATTCTAGTTGTAGGTCCTTTTAGTTGTGCTATGTGGGACGCCGCCTCAGCATGGCCTGACAAGTGGTGCCAAGTCTGCACCCAGGATCTGAACCAGTGAAACCCTGGGCCGCCAAAGAGGAGTGCATGAACTCAACCACTCAGCCACGGGGCTGGCCTGGCATACTCCTTTTTGAGATAAAATGTTACTGACTTCTCCATTCATTTATTGAGCATATGTCCAAATGTGAATCAGGAAAATATTAGGAATGCATTCCAAAAGGAAAAATGAAAAGTTAAGATATCACAGACCAACTCCTTCCCAATTAAACAGGTTGAAACACCAATGGCGATGTGAGGGGGTGGCCATCTGTCAGTACATAAAGGACTTTGTGTTTGCACACAAAGACATTGCCCAACCCACATCTGGCTCCTGCAGCCAAATTCTACCCTCGCTGGGGCAACTCCCACTGAAATACATGGGCATAAAGAAAAGGGAATGAATTTTTTAAAAGCCAGCTGTTTGTTCCATGGACAGTAGATGTATGAGAGAATCAGGACAGAATTGAGTCCACTTTTCTACTTTTATTTATTTTAAAAAAGAGGACATGGAGGTCAAGGCAGAAGAGAATCTGAGTAGGTGTTAGGAGATCAGATTTCTCATCTCATTGTAAAGTCTTAGGAAATTCCCTTGAATTCTCCTGTTTTTTTCCACCTGATAAGGTCGTCTTATCTCTCTGCCTTGCCAAATCATAACCTGTAAGGCATATCTCAGTTCCCACCTCCTCTGGAAAGGCTTTCTTTATTACTTCAGCTTATTCCTGTTCTTTTCCCACTCTAAACTACTCTACTTAGAAATGTAGCATGTATTTATAAGCTGTTTTGTATCGGCTTCTAGTAGATTGTGTCTTTTAGTCTTGCATAGATTATATGTTTCCTGACAAGAGCAAAAGCAATATTGTTTTCACTGCAAAGTTTTTACTTCTCTTTTGTGAGTTATCGATTATATTCCTCACTTTAAACAAAAAACAAAACAGATTCAACACAAAGAGATGGCAGTATAATAGATACAATAAATAATAATTATGCATTGAAGGGCTGAACCTCTAATGTTCTCAATTTCTACTAAGCTAAAATTGGGATTAGTCCTTCCCGAAAGAGTTATTTATATGGCATGAGCTACATCACACCAGGGTCAGGGTCCAATTACCACAGGACAATCAGAAGAAATTCCTACAAAACATCAAGTGGTCTGCACCACAGCATCAGAGTTTCTTACAATACTCACTCACTTTACTCAATATCTGAGATTTTGAGAAAGGCTGTACCAACATAGTGGATAGGAATATATACTCTAGATCCAGATAGCATATGTTTCAATCCCCACTCTTACTTACTGGCTATTACCTTGTAAGTTAATAACTTGCCATTTTTTTTCCTGTACAAATGAGAATAATAATAGTGCCTACCTGATATGGTTGCTGTAAGGATTAAATGTATTACTACATGCAAAAGGCTTAGGATAGTGCCTAGCATGTATTCAATTAACTTTACCTATTATTATTATTCTAAAATACAGAATGTCCAACTTTAAAAGGTATAATAGGTTTATGAAAATGGAAGAAAATAGTTAAACTTTTTTTTCCTGTTATAATGAACAATTTCTTTTTTAGCCTACCAACAGAAACAAATATCCCAACCCCTACTCATACCCAAGTCTAGTTGACTTAATCTTCCTCTTTTCTGAGTTGTCAATTCTATTGCTCGCTTCCTTTTTTCAGAAAACAGATTCAACTCCTAGGGAGTTACTGGGCTGAATCTATGTGCCAGTCACAATGTTAACAGGTACACACACACACATACAATTTAATTCTCACAAAAATCCTTCGTGTTACATATATTAATCCTATTTTACAGATGAAAACACTGAGTCTCAGAGAGGTTAAATGTCTTAACCAAGGTCATACAGTTAGTAAGTGTCTAACCAAGAACGGGATCAAAGTCTACCAATTTCAGATTCCCCTTCCTTTCTACTACGTATCACACTACTTGCCTAAGATTTCCCTTTTCCCTTAACTCATCCACAGAAATTTACAGCGGAGCAGAACACAGAGGTGTTTCATCATAGTTTACCCATACATTCTTGCCAAAACACAGAGTCCTGCAACTTCCCATTTCTGTTCCTCTATTCTCGTGTCAATTTAACTTCCTTTCTGGCAGTAGGAAATGCAATGCTTACAGGTGGATTTAGAGCTCCCATGACTTCCTTCTAAGGACTTTAAGTACAGGCTTTAAATGACTTTTGTGATGTATTGCTTGTTCTGACAAATTGCCTGGCATTCTGAAATAATATCGTTAAAAATGTTTTAATTAAAGATTACTCTGCAGTAACCCACAGAAAAGAATTATGGATTTATCTCAAAAATTTAATATGCCTATCCTTGGGACCAAAGACAATTAAGAAATAAGGCAAGTAAAAAAAACAAAGATTAGAAGAAGCATGAAAGAAAACTTATGAGAAGAGAGGTCAAGACAGTGAAAGGCCAAAGCATTGTTAGGATCATCTCTAGATATTGAAATCATCCAGAATTATGACGGATGTAGCTTCAGAGAGACAACAGTGAGTCAGAAGGGAACCGACTCTGGGAGTGGCAATAAGGAGAAAGGAAGATATCTATTCCAACTCCAGGTCCAGAGGTAAGAGAGAGAAAACATCCCTCACTTGTAAGGGCTGCAAGGGAAGCAAGGTCCCTCCAGATTTCAATTAGAAGATGATGGTAAAGGATGTGAGAAGTCAACATGCTTTGATATTATGCAGATAATATTAAATCATGTGTTACTCATTAAAAAAAAAGACCTACTAAGAATAATAGAACCTATCAGGTACACAGAATATAGTCCTTGTAGACCAGGTAATAATAATAATAATAATAATATCTTCCACCTCCTGCCTAGCATCAATCTTTCATTACTGAAAATCAGATATTCTGCATGAAATGCTAAGAAAGAACCTATTTTCCAATATTTTAAATGAAAAAAAATTACAATGCACTACACGTCAACCCCAAACCACCAACCTAGTCTGTTAAAGTGTAACTAAAACACAGTAAAGCACAAATAAGTAAGAAATAAGTAACAAACTCCCATGTTAGCATAAAAATGCTTACAAAATCACTTCCTGATCAAAAACACTTCCTATGGCTGTTAACGGCTGCTTCACACGCAGTAACACACTGTACACCTTCTTTGTTGACATGTGGTGCATTTACAAATTGTCTGCATGTGATTCTGACATTCTACCAATTATATCTGGAATTTAACACAAGACTGCCCACATATTATTTTGTTTAAAATGTTACATATGGCTTTATCGAGTTTCTGGGACATAAATACAAATTTTTCTTACAAATTATCAGCCAAAACACACTGCATTGAGAGATAAGTAAATTCTAGGATATTTGGGTGTTAAATACCAAGGGGCTTTCTACTAGGGACTTCACTATTAACTGTGAAGTCATTTTGCTTCACAGAATAAGCATTTGCTTACTACATTTGTTCAACTGGAATGAATGGTAGCTTTAGTGTATAAACATAGGAGAGTTAACTATACCCTCTAGATATCAAAATTCTCACATACAAAGTGGGAAAATAATAGTTCTTTCCTCAAAGGAGTTTTTGTGAAGATTAAAGGAGATAATGCACATAAAGCACAGTGCCCTAGGGGGTTGGGCCCGTGGCCGAGTGGTCAAGTTCGTGCACTCCGCTTCGGCGGCCCAGGGTTTCACGGGTTTGGATCCTGGCCGCGGACATGGCACCTCTCACCAGGCCACGCTGAGGCGGCGTCCCACATGCCACAACTAGAAGGACCCACAACTAAAAAATATGCAACTATGTACTGGGGGGACTTGGGGAGAAAAAGCAGAGGAAAAAAAAAAAGAAGAAGACTGGCAACAGTTGTTAGCTAAGGTGCCAATCTTTAAAAAAAAAAAATAGCACAGTGCCCTAGCATATAGTATATACTCAATAAGTGGTTCCTATTACTATTTTTATTGTCTGTCTAACAAGTACAGATTGTAAAAATTTACAAAGGTGTTATCTTCCTTGATCCTTAAGACAGCTCTTTACAAGAGAGAGATAGGGCATGGACTGCTACCTTCACGTCACAAATGAAAAGACAAATGCTTAAAAGAAGTAAAGTGACTTACCCAAAGCTACATGGTTACCTGACTATACCGACCATGACTGGAACCCTGTACCAGGGGTTGAGGAACTTACCCTTAAAGAGCCAGATAGTAAATATTTTAGGCTGGAGGCCATATGGTCTCTGTCAGAACTTGTCAATTCAGCCACTGCAGCACCAAAACAGCCATAGATAACAAGTAAACAAATGGGGGTATATGTGTTCCAATGACACTTTATTTACAAAAACAGGCAGTGGGCTGGATTTGGTTCAGAGCTTTGGTTTATAGACCTCTACCCTAGATCTTTGAATTACTAGTCTAATGTCCTTTTCCACTACTTTATAGTTACTACCTATTTTCAGAATGGTGTTTCAGCCCATGTCACTTAACGACATTAACCGTCAGGGAAAAGATAAATCAGAAATAGTTTGTGAAAGCCCTATAAAAAACAGTAAGATATTACATAAATATTAGTATTACTTTTCTTCCCCCACTCTTCTCCAGCTTCTAAAACCCTCTCTCAATCCTCTCCTTATTTCTTTCCTCTCTAATAAGGTAGTTTGGCCTAGAAGTAAAAACTTTTCTCTCTCTCCAAAAGTACTCAAAGCAAATATGTTTGCAGAATCTTCTAAAAGAAGGAGTGGATATACCATTAGATACCAGAATGAACAAACTTATCCAAATCTCATCTTTTAAAACGGTAAGAAATGTGAACTTTCTACAGACGACTTGTGTGGGCATGTTTTTAAGGGAGTAAAAAGAGCAATGGTAAGTAATTTCTATACTCTCAATCTCAAATAACAGATAATCAGTTTTCTCATTATGGAAGCCATTTGGCATGGTGATAAGGATACTGGATCTGGAATTAGAAGACTTAATTTGGAATTCCTTCTCTGCCACTTACTATCTTTGTGATTTAATAACCTACGTAAAAGGAGTTGTTGTGAGGATTAAGACAAATAATTATTTTAAAACACCAAGCATCACAAACATTGATTATTGTTGCATTTGAAATTATAAGCTTCTTAATCAAGTTCACTTCTATATTTTTAAATAGAAGTACAATATGATACGATAGTACAATGTGATTTGTAAAACATCCAAAATAGCTACCGCTAAGTATAAAGAATCTTTTCTGACAAGGAGCTAAAAGTTCTTTAAAATATTCCCTCATTAAGCCAACAATATTCCTTTGAAATTACAACAAAAGAGAATTTATCGACTGACGTTTGTGAGGCATTTTACATACATTCTACTCATTTAACCTTCACAACCTCGAGAAGAAACTGACGCTCAGAGAAATGAAATAACTTGTTGAAAACACAAAGCTCCTAAAAAGCAGCAAATCTTGGATCCATACCCAGGTTACATTGACTCTAAAGCTTGTGTTGTTTTCCTTACACAACACTGTCTCTTCAGCTTTTTGACTTGGGGTCCACAAAAAGCTAAGTGCCTCATACAAGGTCAAAGTTTAGTGGAAGCAAATCCTTAGATTATGGGGCACTATTCTACTATATTAAGTTACCTCCAAACAACTTGCCATTTTAAAGGTACTTCCAGACAATTCCTTTTTTTTTTTTTTGCTGAGAAATTTTAGCCCTGAGCTAACATCTGTACCAATCTTCCTCTATTTTATATGTAGGTTGCCACCATGGGACAGCTGACAAGTGGTGTAGGTCGGCGCCTGGGATCTGAACCTGTGAACCAGGGCCGCTGAAGTGGAGCATGCCAAACTCAACCACTAGGCCACAGGGCCAGGCCCCAGACAGTTCTTGCTTAATCTAGTTTTGGTCCCCGAACACATGCTGGTATATAGAGTGAAATCAGTCTTTTCCCCACTAGCTAAAGAAATTTAGATATTACCAAGTTTAAGCCTTAGATGTGCAAAGACACCGTTTTAGAATTTTGATAAGAAAAAAAATAAACCAAAGAATAAGTTTCCTGTAACTCCAATGGTATGTTAATAAACATAACAAGAACATTCCCACTGGAAATGCTTGGAAATTATTGCTTCCAGAAAGCAGATTGCTTTCTCAGTAATTTTTTTCCATGAAATTTAGAGAAACTATCACAAAGCAAAATTGGTGACCCAGGTGCTTTTGAAGAACTAAGTCAGTAAATTAGAAGCTTTTTAATCTTGACATTAAATATAATATACAAAATGAGGGGATAAAAGTATATGAACTGTTTTGTAAATCGATGGCCCCTCCCCCCTATTTAAACAAGCCTGGTCCTTGACAAAATAAAATTAAGTTCACCTCCACCCTCTGCTGCTTACCTGTTGCAGGACATGCTGAGGGATCCATGTGGACTACAGTCACATGGCAGACAGAGCCCAGAAGTATGATTCAGGTAAAAGCTCTCCTTGCAGGTTTCACAGCGAAGACCCTGATAACCTGGGTGACACTCACACTGCCCTGTGGTCTGGTTGCAGCGATTCACATCCAGGCTTCCAACCACAGAGCAGTTACACATGTATTCTGCAAACGAAAGAAGAAAAGGTACATTATTAATTAAGATTTAACACTTTCCTAGGAAAATGAACTCTTTTATTTTTCTTAATAAATGTCCATGACAACTTTGAAAGGATGGAAGAAATTAATTCTAGTTCAAATTCACTTTCTATCCTATTTAGTTTATTTATGTTGGGAAAGATACATAGTAAAGTACATAAAACTATGTACTGTTCATAATTACAAAACTAACATTCTCAATTTCCTTTTCAGTACTCTTCATCTTCAGCCCTCTTACCCTACACTTTAATGTGTGTGTGGGTCTGTACCTTATTAGTTTTTCTGGATTGGAAATCTCCAAAGGCAGGGCCTGTGCTTATTTACATGACACTGATAGCACATGTGGGAAATGACAACACATTAAATAATAAATAATCCCATTGCATAGCAGCAAAAGCCTAAGGTTCAGATGATTAACTGTGATAACTAATTCAGTTCAGACAAGATCATGCTAAAGCTGGAATCATAAACGAATATGTTCTTCCCAGAAAGAAATTAATGGAGAATTGAAATTTTAAGGTGAGGAAATGATGAACAATAAAGTCCAGATGAAAGTTCACAGGGTCAGCCTGATCAGTGGGTTAAAACCAATCATAATTTGAATCTCTTTCCCAAATCAAAAGATTTAGAAAATAAACATTTTCTTTAGATACATTTCAAACAGTTCTTTGGAGGAAAATATTTAGAAGTCCTTGGTTTTAGCCTTTTAATACAAATACATTTAAAGATCACTTAGGATTTGGTTTTGCTATTGTTTATACTCATTTTAACAAGAAGAAAGTATTTTCAACAAAGTTTGACACAGTAACAACATGGGACTTTGTAAGCATGTGCAAAAATATGAAGTTAAAATCAACGGCAGATAAAACAAAATCTTGTACATATTTTAGAAATAGCCCCCATTTCAAAATAGCTATGAACCTAGGTTTAAAAAGCCCAGCAAAATCTATGGTAACAAAGTATATTTCTGAATAGGTAAGACACTATATAAAACGGCATTATACTAATAAAAATTTTGCTTGGAAAAAATAATCTTTAACGTCATTTTTGATGATTTTTAAAAAGTTACTGGATAACTGCAAATCCAGAGTCTTAAATAGAAAGTTATAGAGGAATTTGCTTCTCTACTCTAGAAAAGGAAATTAACTTTCAAAATTCTTTAGGTCATCACAAGCAATTTATCCAGAAAAATCAAAACAAAGGCTACCAAAGAAATATTCCCACTTGGCCAACTCTATACCTCCCACACTTCTTCAGGTCCTAATTTTTAGTGTCAGCTCATCTCCCTGCTCTTTCCACCTCTTTTAATTTGTAAACAAACCAAATGAATGAATATACATTGGTGAGTGACTTGTTTATTTTATCTATATTTCAAGCTTGGGTAGTGAATTAGTTACGAAACTCAGAAAAGAGTTCAGATTCTTCAGCCCCAAATTTAGGAAAGGAATCAGCTCCCCATCTCAATCGAGATTCTTATTTTCACTGGGCTATGTAACCATGACATTTCTTTGACAGAGCTGCATGTTTTCACGTTATTTCTAGTTTCTGTGTGTGTGTGTGTGTGTGTGTGTATGTGTGTGGTTTCTGTAAATGAGGAAGCCGTGTTTAGTGGTCTGTAAATCTGCCAATGACAACTTCATGGCAAGACCTTCACTCCACCGAAAATGAACAGAACGCTTAAAATAACATTTTTCTTCCAAAATCTGGCAGAATTTCAACATACATCCAATTCCTCCTGCTGGACCAATTTCATCACAAGTTAAACTAACCAAATTAGGCTGGTGTGGGCAGAACTAGCTCAAGAAAAACGAACAGACTAAAAAATTCTATTATATAATAAAGACTGAGAATTTTACGTTATCATTTCCTTACTAATGTACTTCCATCTGAGACCTGAATCAGTGTTCCCAATGAGTAAGATTAGTAGAATTTTTTAAGACGAAAATTAATCTACGAACTTTGAGACAAAAACTACGTTTTTTTTTTTTTTCAGTAAACTGGGTAAACCTTCAGTATTAACCAAGTTCATTGGTTACTTATTATTTCTATAGAGCCAATTCAATCTTTTGTTATTCCCTAAACATACTCTTTTTTTTTTTTTTTGAGGAAGATTAGCCCTGAGCTAACTGCTCCCAATCCTCCTCCTTTTTCTGAGGAAGACTGGCCCTGAGCTAACATCCATGCCCATCTTCCTCTACTTTGTATGTGGGACACCTACCACAACATGGCTTGCGAAGCGGTGCCATGTCCACACCCAGGGTCCGAACCAGCGAACCCCAGGCTGCCGAAGTAGAACGTGTGCACTTAACTGCTGTGCCATCCGGCCGGCCCCTAAACATACTCTTTTTAGTCCCATCTTTGAACCTTTGCTCATTCATGCTCCTTGGCATGCTCTCCCCCTCCCCATATTCAAACCTATCCCTTATTTCAAGAATCAGCTGAAACTTACTCCTCCATAAACTCTAATATTATTGCCCCTAGCATGAATCCGTAACATCTACTACCTACTAACTTTCATATGACAACAATTTGAAGATGCGGCAAAGTGCAGCATTATTAGCACAGACTGTAGAGGTAGACAGCTACAGGTTTAAATCCAGCTCTATCACTAACTTTATGACCTTAGGCAAGGTAGTTAACATCCTGTGCCTTTCTTTTCTCATCTGTAAACACGGCATAATATAGTACCTACAAAACTCAGCCTCAGCACATAAGCTGGAAGTGACTTGGACTGTAATCATACAGGAGCTAGAAGAAAGAGACACCAGATAAAATAACACAAACACAATTCAGATGTCAGATTCATAGGCCACAGCTTTGTTACACCCTAAGGACAAGATCTAAAAGCCTGGGATTTGGTTTCTTACCATAGCAGTTTTGGATAACGTCGGGGAAGCAGAATAGTGTCCTGGCATTCAGAAATCCAAGTTATGGGTCATCTAGATAGAGAATAAGAGGGTGTCCTACATTTGCTAGGCTCCATACATTACCAATATGGGTGCCTACAAATACAATGATGAAAACAAAGATTTAGAATGTGGTTTCAGAGAGGATGAAAAAGAGCGTTTGTTGTTTATACACCCTTGGTACTAATCATCCTAACAGTAGTGGGGTGAATGGCAAATATTTCAGCAAAGAGACCACTCTAGTACCAGGATGAAGTCCATCACCAGGAAGATGCTGTATCAAGACAAAAATACAATATCATGTTAACATCCCTCTCCAAATTAACCAAAGGAAAGGAAGCTGAACCAAAGCATACCAAGTACCAGGGAACATGCACATCTTTTCTGCTTGCAGCTCAGAATCCAAGGCCCTATTCCAGTGACTGATTTCAATTGAAATGACCCAAGTTAAATGAGTAGTATAAGCAACAGTAATAAATGTAAAGCACTATGAACAACCATTAAATTGTGTCAGGATAACTTGTTAGCTTGTAAGTAGAGTAAAATCTCAGAGGCTTCACAGTTTTTGACATTCATATGGAACCAGATAAGAGTTAGTGCAGAAACAGTGCAATTTACTAGGAGGCTGGCAATATGAAAAAAGAAAAGAAATTTCAATTGATAGAAGCAGTGGGAAGAACCCACAGCCAAGACAAGGGATGAAGCGCTGACTTTTTAATGAGGTAGAATCTTGGACACCACAGCAGCACAAAGGAGTCTGTGACATGACTAATGGTAAGTCACTAGTGTGGATGTTAACGAGAATGAAACAATATGAAGAGGACACAAAAAGCTAATCACAGACAAGTCTCAATGAAATGCCAAAAAGCTCATTTGGTTGCCTAAGAGTAAATAGGGAATAAACTCTCTGGCATTTGAGTAGCAGGTTTCCTTTCAATGCCCTATAATTCTCAGAAAACTCTACAGAGAAATAATCAGAGAAGAGTAACGTCAATGTTAGCAGAGAGACTGCAATCCTCGGCAATGTTTTTTCCTTTTGTTTGGCTCTGAAGAGCAATGAAACACAGTGATTTGAACTCTGAAGAAGAATAAGGAACTAAAATCTGGTGCCAAACTATTTGAAAATAGAAATATAAAGCCCCAGAGAAAAGACAATACATTGGCATTTTTCTCTGAGAACTTAGAGGGTGATCTTGATGTAAAAGTATCCAAAGCAATCACTGCATTTAAATCAAACACTGCACTTTTTAAAAAATCCCTTACCAAAGCCCAAGAAATGAAAATTTTCAGCACTCAAAAAAAAAAAGGATCATTTTGTTTAAAAGTCTGATAAGTCCTCCTTTTGTGCACAAACCCCTGTCCTGGTAAGAGATGATCTTCTTGGAAATACCCATACTAACTGGGTCTTTCATACAGCAGGTTGGCGTCGCACTGTTTGCAACTTTTAACCACCTCATGTTCCTGCTCAGTAAAAAGTCCTTTATATCTCCTACAGAATTTTAATTGTGTTAGTATTATACAGCTACTTTGATGGGGTTTTTAGAAAAATATTAGCTGTGATAGTACATCCTAATTAATGTGTCCTCTGTTTCTGTATGCCTCTTTTTGAAGTCCTTTCTAAGTGCTGTAATTATGGCAGTTTGGTACAACAGTGTGTTAGCCTTTTGAAGATAAAAAAGAACTATAAAAGCAGTAAATGAAAGATTTGAACAAGAAAATGAAAAAACTGTGTCCTCAGTCAATTCATGATGCAAATCTCATAAACAAAGAAATATTAATTGATAACAGCACTGTTGCTGATCTAAAATGATTACAAAACAAGTACTGCATTTCAACCTGGACACTAGGAAAAAGACTTGTGAATGTGACTAACACAGAGCACTCCCAGGAATCTGGCTCAGGAATAGCCCGAAAGTCTACCTAGAGCCTCTTGGAAAACTGTGGAAATATCTTTACAAAATCCAATTTCTGTCTGCTTTTCATTCCTTCAACAATGATTTCACTCTTCCTTTTCACTATCTTCAGAAATTGAAAGAATACAAAAAAATTACCTATTAATAATACCAAAAAAAACTGCTCTAGGCTACCAAAACTTTTCATTGTTCCCCATATTCAGAAGACATACAAAATGTACTATAATTTTGATGGCATCTTCTGTTCAATCTCAAAGTAAGAAAACCTAGAATATATGCATTTAAAACACGTTAAGATTCAGTACTTAATCTTATAACTAAAATTTAAAATACTAACAAATTCAATTAGTCAGTTTAAACTTTGAAAAACATTTTTAAAAATTATCAATATGAACTATAAGCAAAATATTCTAAAGTGTACTTTTTGTTCTTATTTAATATGTATAAAAAGTGTTTTTTAAAAGTACCACCAGTTTTCAAATTTGTCCGAATAGTCCTTAAAATAGGGGAAGGACTTACCTCCAGGACTTCAAAATGTCTAGAAACTTCACGTGTCTATTTGGATAGGCATACTACACTTTAGGATCTTCATCAGGAAAACAAAACTACTTTGTGAGGCAATATCTGGGGGTCATCTTTAATTATGGAGAAATTGAGTTTCTTGGGCTTTTTATTAAAAGGGAATAACCTGATTGTAGGATATAAAATACTTGGGGGAGATTTATAAACTGAGATCATACGACAGGGATCATGTCAGCACCCATCATACTGGAACAATTGTTACTATTTCCTGCATTGTACCCTAAAGCCAAAGAAAAAACACACCTTCTCCACTTCCCAGGGAATAATCTCCTATTCCTCCACCTTCTCCCTTTCCTTCTTCTTTTTCTCTCTCTATTAACTCTGGTGTAATGTTTAAAAATTAAGTAAGACAGAATACAGTGCAAAGTAGGCATGCAATAGAACAATAAATATTTTCAATATTTGGACACACATTAACTTTAGTATCTTTATCAGAGGAGCATGATCACTTGATGAGCATATTATCTAGAGCTCCGATGAATATTACTTATTTATTCAAATTCTAAGTGCAAAATGGATATCACAGTTATTAGTTAGAACCACAGTCTAATTTGCAAAAGGAGGTAGAAGCAGTTCTGTTCTCTATACATACATTGTAGCCATTAAAACAACGAGCACTGAATGGAAGTCAAAGAGCAAACTGCACACTAAGAGGCAATGAGTACCTGTCTATTAGAATGGCTAAAGTTAAATAACCAAAAACCTGACAATATCAATTGCTGGCAAGGACGGAGAACAATTGAAACTTTCAAAAATTACTGGTGTGAATGCAAAATAGTGTAGACACTTCAGAAAACAGTTTGACAGTTTCTTATAAGGTTAAATATATCTTTACCACATGACTCAGCAATTCCACTCCTGGGTATTTATCCAAAAAAAAATGCAAACCTATGTTCACACAAAAACTTGTATATAAATGTTTATAGCAGCTATATTCATAATCACCCAAATCTAGAAACAACCCAAATATCCTTCAACTAGTGAACTGGAAAGACTGTGGTACATCCTTACAATGGAATACTACTAGCAATAAAAAAATGAGCCATTGACATGCAAAAACATGGATGGATCTCAAATGCATTATGTTAAATGAAAGAAGCCAGAATAAAAAGCTATGTATTATATGTTTCCATTTACATGATATTCTGGAAAAGGCAAAACTATAAGAGCAGAGAACAAATCAGGAGTTTTCCAGGAGTTGAGGGGAAGGGGGAAGGTTAAATAACTACAAAGGAGAAGAACAAGGGAATTTTGAGGGGGTAATAAAACCGTTTTGTATCTTGATTGTACATTTGTCAAAACTAATAGAACAGAAGACCAAATGAGTAAATTTCATTGGATATAAATTTAAAAATAAACAAAAACTTTGG
This sequence comes from Equus quagga, assembly GCF_021613505.1. Taxonomy (NCBI): domain Eukaryota; kingdom Metazoa; phylum Chordata; class Mammalia; order Perissodactyla; family Equidae; genus Equus; species Equus quagga. The sequence continues at coordinate 82,095,397 of NC_060267.1, forward strand.
GAAAAAAGCAATGAGGTTTTACTAGACTAGATTCTTAAATTTTGCTAGAGGGAAGCCTTGGTGCAGACTGTGGTGCTAAAGTCAGCGTGGGACCCAACTAATAACTCAGTCTTTTTTCAAAGCTAAAGTTACAATTAAGATAGCAAAAAGGGATTAATGCTTCAGCTGACTATTGCATAAGGAATTGAGGAATATTTTGGGATTTAAATGCTATTTAACTAAAGAAGTAGAATCTTTTCTTTTCCCTTTGGCTCCAACTTAAGTCTTGGGTTATAATTGCTCTGTGTAGAATGAGGGAGAAGAGGAAACAATGAAAAATAAAGATGTATAGGATTTCCACCCCCCTTTTCACATATAATTGCTTATTTCCCTTTGAGATTCATCATTAAAAACCCTACTGTATTTAAACAAAGACCAGGAAAATGCATGTAAGTATAACAACTTGAATCTACCCAGCCTATCCAACATAGGGCTTCACTCTTTTGCACCTAGGATAGCATCTACAAAATAACATCTCTCCTGATTTTCAAATTGAAAAAAAGGGAAAAATAATTGTCAGAATCCAGCGTAGGAATACTTAATTCAAACCTCTGCCTGTACATCAAAAGAATAGAAAACAACGAAAGAGCAAATTATATTCTCTTGTTTATAGGTCTGATTTCCTAAGTGTGTGGTGTATTTACTTCAAAATGTACTATTTATTAGGCCCATATTTCATCTTTGTAGGTTTAGAGTAAAGGAATCTCAGAAAGGGCTCATTCCAGGGAAAAGGAATTATCAACAGAGAATTTTTATTCTCATAAAAGGTCTTACTCTAGCATAACATTGATACTCAAATTACATTTCACATTTATGTTATGCCAGGGTAGGGTCACAAATCTTTGCAAAGCTGGGAAACTTAATATTAAAGCTGATGAGTTTCCTGAGTTAAACCAGACTTTGTAGAAATGTGGAAAGTTTTAAAGCCACCACTTTTAAAGAAAAGCTTTAAGCTTTCCCTTTTAAAATAAAAATACATCCATTGAAATTCCCAATCACAATTCACTATTGCAAAACATTTCTTCTGCTTTATGGTAAACATATAAAAAAAGAAGGTAACATGACAGAGGTTTTATAGAAAATTTTCTGTCTCACACTTAAGCACCTATTGTTAGTGCTTGTCCTTGCATTGCCAGTTTCACTCATTTAATTAGTGAGAACAGATGACAAGTTCTGGGAAAGGTAGTAACAACTAGCTTTTACTATGAATAGTAACAGAGACAATCTTACCAGTTATTGAGGATGCACTACACGTATACCAAACCACAGGAGAAACTTTACACATACGGCCTCCTTTAATCTTCGCCACAATCCTGAGAGGTAGGTACTTTGAATGAGGAAACTGAGTCCTAGAGAGATTAAACGAATGATACAGCTAACCAGTACTGGAGAACAGATGGGGAACCCAAGGTGAAGAACTCTAAAGTCCATGCCTTTTTACTATGAGAAGCTCTGCCAATGAAAAATCACTAGACAGACCCAGGACACCTTAAAACCAGAATCTGCTGCTAATTTACCAGCGCTGTTACCTTCAACAAGTCTAAGCGCTGTGAGTTTCAGTGTCTCAGTCTACAAAACATGAATAATTCTTGCCATCTATCTCTAAGAAATACTTAGGAATAAAGCTAACATAATATGTGCATGATCTTTATGCTAAAAACTACAAAACACTGATGAAAGAAACCAAAAAAGAAACTAAATAAATGGAGAGAGATAATATAGCAACTAGATCTATAGAGTCAATGAACCCCAATCAAAATCTCAGCAGGATTTTTTGGTAGATATTCACAAGCGGACTCTAAATATGAAAAAGCAAAGAAATCTGAATAGCCAAAGAAGAACAAAGTTGGAGGACACTCAATAACTAAGTTCAAGACTTAACTATAAAGCTACAGTAATCAAGACAATGTGTTATTGGTGAAAGAATAGACACAAAGGTCAATGGAACAAAACAGAGAGCCCAGGAACAGACCCTCACAAATATCATCAACTAATTTTTGACAAGGTGCAAAGGCAACTCAATGGAGAAAGGATAGTTTTTTCAGTAAATGGTGTTGGAATAGTTGGACATCCATATGCAAAAAATTGAACCTCAATCTAAACGCACATCTGGTACAAAAATTAACTCGAAATAGACCACAGCCCCAAATGTAAAATGTAAAACTATAACACCTCTAGAAGAAATCATAGGAGAAAATCTGACTGAACTTGGGTTCAGCAAAGAAATTTTAGATACAACACTAAAAGCAAAATCCATAAAAATTTATAAATTGGACTTTATTAAAATTTAGAACGTTCGCTCTTTAAAAGACTACTAGAGAATGAAAATACAGCCACCAACTGGGAGAATATTTGCAAATCACATTTCTGTCAAAGGATTTGTATCAAGAATATACAAAGAACTCTCAAAACTCAACAATAAGAAAACACCACAGCTTAAAAACGGGGAAAAGGTCTGAATAGACACTTCACCAAAGAACACTTATCTATGGCAAATAAGCACTTGAAAAGATGTTCAACATCTTTCATTAGGAAAATGCATATTGAAACCAGAATGACATACTACTACACACCTAATGGGATGGCTAAATTTAAAAATACTGGCATGGGGCCGGCCCCGTGGCCGAGTGGTTAAGTTCTCGTGCTCCGCTGCAGTGGCCCAGGGTTCGGATCCTGGGCACGAACATGGCACTGCTCGTCAGGTCACGTTGAGGCGGCGTCCCACGTGCCACAACTAGAAGGACCCACAACTAAGATATACAACTATGTACGGGGTGGGGGGGGGGGGGGGGTTGGGGAGATAAAGCAGAAAAAAAAAAAAAAAGATTGGCAACAGTTGTTAGCTCAGGTGCCAATCTTTAAAAATACTGGCAATACCAAGTGTTGACAAGGATACTGAGCAACTAGAACTCTTATATATTGCTGACAGGAATGGTTGGAAAACAATCTGGCAGTTTCTTATAGAGTTAAATTTACACCTACCATATGACCCAGCAATTCCACTCCTAGCTATTGACCCAAGAGAAATGAAAACTTATGTTCACATATCAGTGTAAGTGAACGTTTATAGCAGTTTTATTCACAATCACCAAAAGCTGGAAATAACCTAAATGTCCTTCAGCTGGTGAAATTAAACTGTGATCCTTTTTATATCATATATTAACATATTTTTCACATTGAAATCTGTTTCTGATTTATAAAATTGATCTGTCTAGTCTTATACCAGTACAGTGAAAAAAAGTTTTAATATCTACAGCTTTATAATGTGTTTCACTGATGAATTCCTCTTCTTAAAATTTTCTTTTATTTGTTCATAGTTATTTATGTTTTTATTTGAACTCTGTTGCTAAATTTCCTTCAAAAAAGATCCTACTGTAATTTTCCCAGTAATTCCATTTATTCTAAAAGTTAATGTATCAAGAACTGGTAGCTTTACAATATTCAATTTTCCCATCTACGAACACTGATATGTCTCTCCATTTATGCAGCCTTCTTTTATATCTCTCAGTGAAATTTCATAATTAAAAAAGACATGTATATGAGTTTCATACATAGTGAGATTATTCCTAAATTTTTTATTATTAGTGGTAGCGGCAGTAGTAGAGGTTAGACCTGTAATCTCTTTTTGCATTATCTCTTCTAATTAGTATTTTTAGTAATAATGATTAACTTAGTTTTTGGGGATATTAAAATAGCCATTTTGATGAACTCTCTTATTATTTCTAGTGGTTTCTCCTTTGACTCTTTTGAGTAAGGTTTCTATTTTTAAGTTACAGGAAGTTAGGTCTTCTATTGAAGGTCATATTTTACCTAACAATAGACACAATTCAGAGTTTCTTCAACCACAACAGTTTGTTGGTAAAATAGAGCAAACCATTTCACACAATTGCTTATCTTAATCCCTAGGTCAACCTTATTATTAATTATAATAAAAGCAATTACCATTTACTATTGCCTACAATGCCTCAGCCTTTATCAGATATTTTACTTGCATGAACATTTAGCTTCACAACAACCTTGCGAGGGTTGTTTATAAATATGAAAACTAGAAGCTAAAGAAGCTAAGGACTTGCCTAAGACCTGAGTTACAGTAAGTGGTTGAGACAGCACTCAAACTCAGGTTTATCTTACTCTACTACCTTTCTTCATTCTACTTCACCACAGAGTTTTCTTCCTTTAAAAAGAAGGGAAGAAGGGGTGGGCCCAGTGGCATAGCAGTTAAGTTAGGCATGCTCCACTTCAGCGGCCCTCATTCATGGGTTCGGATCCCAGGTATGGACCTACACCAGTCATCAAGCCATGATGTGGTGGCATCCCACATACAAAATAGAGGATGATGAGCACAGATGTTAGCTCAGGGCCACTCTTCCTCAAGCAAAAAGAGGAAGATTGGCAAAGGTGTTAGCTTAAGGGCAATCTTCCTCACCAAAAAAAAAAAAAAGAAGAAGGGAAGGAGAGAAGGAGCAAAAAAGAAAGAAAGAAAGAAATTCCACCTAGTACTGTTAAATGTAGTTGGTTTTTTTCTTTTTCCAATCTGTTTTGTTTGCAAGAAAGTGACATCAAGTCAAATGATTACCAAGCAGTAGAATAAGGGGAAACAGTTGCTCAAGCTACAAAAATAATTCTCAACTAGAGACTTAGAACACCTTGCATTTGCTTTTGCCTGGTGAGTCTTAATATATTATTCAGAGCCAAGGACACATACTCATGATTTAATATTTGGGATCTGTTTGTTTTATGTAAATGTATTCTCATAGCTAAAATAATACTGCTGATTGGTATTTCCAGTCTCTCTCTAAATTCTGGATGTTGACTATGTTAAACTGCCAGATTGCTACCTGAACCTAGGCAAAAAATATTTCTTTTTGTGCCACCATTTTCCCATTTGCTTGCATTCTTCAAGGTTTTGAAAAAAGACAACCTAATTTTGTCATTTAATAAGAGTCAACTGCTTACTTTTTGAAAGGGCACTTTATTCGGACAGGCCACTATCAAATTTAGGATACATTGAAAGAAGTGACCAAATACTGCCTAAATGGCCTGAAAGAATAACTATTCTACCAAACTTTGAATTTATATAAGCTGTTTTATTTACTGAATTTTTATAGTGACCTTGAGTTTAAGAGGAGGTAGGGAGGTGGGAGGAAAGCAAATACAGAAATTAATTGGGCCAGAACAACTTAAAATCTGGCTCCAGGCCACATGAGAAAGAGATCACTCTATGAGATCAAAGGACCTGGGTTCAAAACCTGAAATCACTGTTTATATGCCCCATGATCTTAAGTTTCATGCCCTCTTTGTAAAGACTTTTCATAAAATTGGGATAACGATACCTAACTTATGAGGGTGTTCTAAGAATTAGAGGAGACAAGGCAAAGAAACCTAGGACAGGGCCTTCCTTTCCCCACCCTACACTTCTATCATAAGCAATGTTTTTAGCAAAGCAGCACCCTTCGATGGTACTACAGATTGCAAGAGTTGAGAACTAAAAGGGATCATCAGAGATCTCTAAATGTACTCAAATTACCCTAAATAATCTCACTAATACCTTAATTTTGTAGCAATAGAACAGAAAAGGTAAGAAAAAGAAGAGAACTTCAATTTCCAATACTGCCGATTGCTTCTGAGGTTGGCACTAGATTTGCCTTAGTGTCTCTGTTTACAGAGCACAGCTGAGCAGTTTAAAGGCTAGAACTATTTGCTCATTGTAATAGCTGGAAAATTAGTTCAGAGAAAAAGAGTGCCAAGAGAGCAAGAGGAAAGGTCAGTTTAAAAATACTATCCTAAAGTTCCCAGTGAAGTAATCTAGGAACTGTTTCCTAATTTTCAAAAAAGGGAAGGTTGGTTCCACATATTATAACATTCATCCTCAGCTAGTTTTTAAACATATTATTAAACATATTATTAAATATTATTAAATGGATGGTTTGTGGATTACTAGGAATAAACATGTATTTGATCACAAAATTATGTGATACCAACCTGGGAAAATACATGGAGTATATAGGGAAAAGTGAGTATAGAGAAAGTCTACTTACCATGTTTGCAACAAAGACTGACAGGGAGGAACATAAGGAGGAAATACATATTCAAAAGGTATCTGGGGCCCTGGATTCCAGTATAAGGAGTTTGCAGCTCATCCTACATGGCCTGATTCTCCAAATAAGTACCACCTGCTTCAAAACCACCTGTGGAGCACAGCAAAACACTGGGTCCCAGCCCACACTTATTGAATAGAAACCTCTGGTTGGGGGACTCAGAAATACGCCTTTTTTACAAGCTTCGAAAGTGATTCTGATGTACCCAAAAAGTTTGCTATAAGCAAAAGGGAAATGTGGGAAACTCTTGAGTAGAGTAATGATGTGGCCAGAGTTGGGCTTCAGAAGTAAAAACAACAACAACAAAAATAGTAACTATAATAATGACAACAGTAACTATCCCTACTATTATTTATTATTTGTTTATTTATTACATGCCGGGCACTGTTTTAGGTACTTCACACACACGAACATTTAAAACTTGCAAGTAATATAAGGTAGGTACATGGTGATACAAGGGATAAAATAGGGAAACGGAAGCACAGAGAAATGAATTTCCCCAAGGTCAGATGGCCCTAAGGCATCCAGCTGGGATCAGATTACCCTTCGCAGCAGTGTAAAGGAGGAACTAGAGGGAGGAGACTAGAGGCAACAGATTCATTGATAAACCATTGTAGCAGTTTAACAGGAAAATCTGAGTTTGGGCAGTGTCCTTACTAAAGATTGCTTCCACAAACATACAGATACCTGTCAGTATATTACACAGCTTAATGAATGAACACTGCAAGGTGGAAAATATACCTGTTTGCAGCGCCAAAAGTTTAACAGATTTGGAGTTATTCCAAAGGATGCTTAAAAGATGCACTTTTTTTTTTTCACAACTGGAAGCAGACTATTTTACTGTGTTCCCTATCTAATCCTCTTACTCCTCAAAACATGTAGATGAATTCTTCCCACTCTCCTGCCACTCTTCACCATTATCAAACACTTGTACAGTGTAAACATTGTTCTACACTGCAAGCTGTGAAGTTCTTTGCTTTATCATCATGACTAAGCATTTGGGTAACACTTCAAATTCAAAAATAAGGGCATGAGAGAGAGAAAAACCCTCTTCCAACTCCACTGCTCACTCCTGCTCTTGTACACACCATTAGAGGAACCTAATTACCCCTCCTTACACACACACACACACACACAGGATCCTCAAAAGAAAACTGACATGGTTAGAAGTCACAATTCTAAAACACAGATTGGGAGCCTTCATTGTTTTTTTAATGAGTTTTTTGGGAGCACCAAGATGTTAAAGACTTTGCTCAAGTTTGCAAACAATACAAAACACAACCCTCAAACTTCCCCTAATCACTGCTAAGGCACTACTGGAAGTTAACAATCTGAGAAATTCTCAGGGAGCAGTGGTCAATAATAAATCAAAAAAGAAATAATGTGGCTCCCTCCTCCACTCCTAAAGTAATCGTCTTGGAGAAGCAAGCAATGTCAGCTAAAGTATCTAAGGGAAACAGACTCTGCCTAAGTACAATGTATCTCCACACAGTGGAACTTACTGTTCTTCCCACTTCACTTCTGATTTCATGTATCCCATCCACAACTATCTGTACCATTAAAAGTTACCACCACACTGTCGGTGGGATTGTAATAGGACAACCGCTATGGAAAACAGCATAGAGGTTCCTCAAAAAATTAAGAATAGAACTACCATATGATCCAACGAGCCCACCTCTGGGTATATATCCAAAAGAACTGAAAGCAGGGTCTTAAAGAGATATGCGTACACCTCTGTTCATAGCAGCATTATTCATAATAGCCAAGATGTGGAAGCAACTCAAATGTCCATCGACAGTGAACGGATAAACAAAATGTGGGATATACATATGATAGAATATTATTCAGCCTTAAAAAGCAGGGAAATCTTGTCATATGCTACAACATGGATAAGCCTTGAAGTCACTATGTTAAATGAAATCCACCAGTCACAAAAAGACAAATACTACATGAATCCAGTCATATGAGGTGTCTAAAGTAGTCAAATTCAGAGAAAGAGTAGAATGGTGGTTACCAGGGACTGGGAGGGAGAGGAGAAAAGGAGGAGTTTTGTTTAATGGGTATAGAGTTTCAAATTTACAAAATGAAAAAGTTCTGAAGATCTGTTTCACAACAATGTAAATATATTTAACGCTACTGAACTGGTCACTTAAAGGTGGTTACAAAGATAAATTTTATGTGTGTTTTTAAATCATAATAAAAAAATAGGTGGGGTGGAAGCTATTATCATACAGTATGTGTATATGTATTTCTTAATTTACCAAAGAAGGTAAGGAAATCTTAAGTGCGGGGACTTAAGGATCTGATTATCTGGTCTACTCCCTTTTTGTAGATAACTGAAGCTAAGAGTAGAAAATTAATTTCCCATTTAAACCGTGAAGCCAGACACACTAGGCTACAAACACAGCTCTAACTCTCAGCTGTGAGCCTGCACAAACGTGGGGTTTAAATGAAACAGTGTAACACAGTGCCTGACAGGCAGTTCTTCCCTTTCAGCAATCTGGGAGCCTTCGAGTGACAGCCAGAGCCCTGTCTGGGTTGACAATGGTAAATGGAGCGACTATTTGAAAAGAAACAGGTAAATTTTTTATAAAATACTTTTATTAAAATCTATATATCTAATGTAGATCAATTCCTAAGAAATGTTGAAATTATCCACTGAAATAATTTTGCTTTTTTACTGTTTTCCCTCCCAAAAAATCTAATTTTAAGAAGAGAATGGTTACAGATTAAACTGAAATAGTCATCGAAAAGAGGCTACTCCTGGAACAATCAAATCTCTAATACACTCCTGATGGAAATATAAACTTGTACATCTTCAGAGAACAATGTGGCCATATCTGGAACGATAATGATGTGCTACAACCTAGTAGTGCCTTGCAACTCAAAGTGTGGTCCATAGATCTGCATCACCTGGGAACCTGTGAGAAATTCAGATTCTCAGGCCCACTTCAGACTAACTGATCAGAGTCTACAGTTTAACGAGATACCCAGGTGATTCCTACACACATCAAGTGAGAAGCACTGCCCTAGAGAAACTCTCCCATATGTGGAGAAAGAGACATGCACAAGGTTGTTCATTGCAGCACTATCTGAAATAGGAAAGAAAAGCATTATTTGAAATGACTATCAATAAGAAAATGGATATCACACTGTGGCATATTTATATAGTGGGAAACTATACAGCAACTTAGACAATCTAGAGTTATATGAACCAACAAAGATAAATCTCAAAAAAATGTTGGGTGAAAAAAGCATGATACAATGCCATTATGCAAAGTTTAAAACATTAACACTATATTTAGTGTGTGTGTGTATAAACATTTTTAAATGCATAGGACCAAATTCAGAAGAGTGGTTACATCTGAGTAGGGAAGGAAGAAAATGGGATAAAAGAGGAACACTTGAGGCTTTAATCATTTCTAGCATTTTACTTCAGAATGAAAAGAGAGACCCAAAGCAAATGGAAGACAGTTCGGACATTACAAAGCTGACGTTCGTATACAGGGGCTACTCACTGTAGTACTTCCTATACTTTTCTAGAAGCTTGATATATTTCATAATTTTTTATGAGACATAAGTTTCTCCCCATTGATCAACATTTCTTATTAGTAAATATTATCCTAATCGACCTCATACTATAGTTATTTATCTTCTTGAGCTATCTGGGTTCCAGAAGAACAGGTTTTACATCTGACTTATCTCTGAAGTCATCCTCCCCTCTCCCCAGTACACACACCCACGGCTCTTTGGTCTTCAGATACCAGGTTAAGCGATGCAGAGGTCAGATGTAAGTGGAGTGATGGTTACCTGGGGCAATACAATGCATAGATAGAATCTGTTCCTGGAGTAGCACAGACTACGGCCTCAAAATAGGACTAACTGTAAAGTCCAAAAAGTGAAAGACAGAAAAGAAAACAAATAGCACCATACTAGAAGCAGGACTGAATCAGGTGCATTGAAAGGGTCAAAAAGAAAAAAGATGCACATCTAACGCCATGAATTTATTCATTCACTCGGCAAATATATATTGACTTACTATGTAACGGACATTGTACTAAGAGCAGGGGATGTAGCAGTAAGTAAAACAGACCAAAATTCATGCCCTCATGGACTTTACATCTTAGTAGGGGAGAGACATACAATAAGTAACTTAATTTAAATATCTAGTATGTTAGAAGGTAAATGGTAAAGAGAAAAAGCAACACAGGGAAGGGAAACCCAGGCGGCAGGAAGAGGAGGGACTGGACATGTGTGTCTTGGGGACTGCAGTTTTAGATAGGGTGGACAAAGGAAGCACACAGTAAGTACATGCAGGTGTTTTCCTTTTGAATGTTCTTTACACATGCTTCTGAACAAGGCATAGGGGTTTAAAAGGTTCAAAGCAATGTTCTGCTGAATAATTGAATGAATAAATAAATGAATGAATGAATATGACCAGAAAATTGGAAGAAAAATATCAACACATGAAATATCAAGAAAATGAAATATCAAGAACATGAAAACAGAGAATCTTAATTCTTCTCTAAGGTTGTCAGAGAAAAGGCTCTTAGCAAAGCACATGATTATTAATTCAATCATTCAACAAACTAGTATTGTACCAGAAATGGGGAGTATGATTTCTAGATGCTGAAGATACAATGGTGTGGAAGAAAGGCATGGTCTCTGCCCTTGTACAGTCTTAGAGCAGAGAGAAAAACAAGGAAGCAATATAGTGTGATAAGTACTAAAATGGAACTACGCACGCAACGTTATGGGAAAACATAGTATGTGTGTTTGTGTAGTGAGAAACACCTAATTAAGACTTTCCAGAGGAAGAAGTCTAAACTGAGACACAAAGAATTAGGAGGGTTAGCTAAACTAAGAATACAGGGGAAGTATATCCCAAACACAAGCAGGTAGCGTGCGTAATGACCTGGAGGTAAGATGAAGCATAGTACCATGGAGAAGAGAGACAAGTTCACTGTGGCTCCAGCACAGAACAGGAGGCAGGAGTAGTGACAAGTCAAGGGCTTTCTTAAGGTCAGTTGGGTAGCCACAGAAGAATTTTACACAAGAGAGGATGACATATTCAGATCTATATTTTAGAAACATAACTCTGACTGTAGTGTAAAGAATCGACTGGGATTGTTTATTCCTAGATATTTTATTCTTTTTGTTGTAATTGTAAATGGGATTGTATTCTTAACTTCTCTTTCTGCAAAGAGGTGAAAGGTTTGCACATTGAAAACTATAAAACATTGTTGAAAGAAATTGAAGAAGACACAAAGAAATGGAAAGATATTCCATGCTCTTGGATTAGAAGAATTAACATAGTTAAAATGTCCATACTTCCTAAAGCAATCTACAGATTCAATGCAATCCCGATCAAAGTTCCAACAACAATTTTCACAGAAACAGAACAAAGAATCCTAAAATTTACACAGAATGACAAAAGACCCTGAATAGCCAAAGGAATCCTGAGAAAAAAGAACAAAAGAGGTATCACACTCTCTGATTTAAAAATATACTATAAAGCTATAGTAACCAAAACAGCATGGTACTGGCACAAAAACAGACACACAGATCCATGGAACAGAATCGAGAGCCCAGAAATAAACCCACACATCTATGGACAGCTAATTTTCGACAAGTGAGCCAAGAACATACAATAGAGAAAGGAAAGTCTCTTCAATAAATAGTGTTGGGAAAACTGGACAGCCACATGCAAAAGAATGAAGCTAGACTACTATCTTACTTCATACGCAAAAATTAACTCAAAATGGATTAAAGACTTGAATGTAAGACCTGGAACGATTAAACTTCTAGAAGAAAACATAGGCAGTACACTCTTTGACATCAGTCTTAGCAGCATATTTTCAAGTACCATGTCTGATTGGGCAAGGGAAACAATAGAAAAAATAAACAAATGGGACTACATCAAACTGAAAAGCTTCTGCACAGCAAAGGAAACCATCAGCAAAACCAAAAGACAACCTAACAACTGGGAGAAGATATTTGCAAACCACATATCTGATAAAGGGTTAATATACACAATATATAAAGAACTCATACATCTCAACAACAAAAACACTAACAACCCAATTAAACAATAGGCAAAAGATCTGAACAGCCATTTCTTCAAAAAAGATATCAGATGGCCAACAGGCACATGAAAAGATGCTCAACATCATTAATTATCAGGGAAATGCAAATCAAAACTACAATGAACTATCACCTCACTCCCGTCAGAATGGCTATAATTAACAAAACAAGAAACAAGTGTTGGAGAGGATGTGGAAAGAAGGGAACCCTCATACACTGCTGGTGGGAGTACAAATTGGTGCAGCCATTATGGAAAACAGTACGGAAATTTCTCAAAAAAGTAAAAATAGATCTACCATATGATCCAGCTATTCCACTGTGGGATATTTATCCAAAGAACATGAAAATACAAATGCATAAAGATATATGCACCCCTATGTTCCTCACAGCATTATTCACAGTCGCCTAGACTTGGAAGCAACCTGGGTGCCCATCAAGGGACAAATGGATAAAGAAGATGTGGTGTATATACACAATGGAATAGTACTCAGCCATAAGAAACAATGAAATTCAGCCGTTTATGACAACATGGATGGACCTTAAGAGTATTATGCTAAGTGAAATAAGTCAGAGGGAGAAAGTCAAATACCATATGATCTCACTCATAAGTAGAAGATAAAAACAACAACAAACACATAGAGACAGAGATTGGACTGGTGCTTACCAGAGGGGATGTGAGGAGGGAGGAAGGCAAAAGGGATGGTGAGGCATATGTGTGTGGTGATGGATTGTAATTAGTCTTTGGGTGGTGAACATGTTGTAATCTACACAGAAATTGAAACATATAAAAATGTACACCTGAAATTTATATAATGTATAAACCACTGTTACCACCATAAAAAAAGAACAACAAAAAAAAAGAATCAATGGGAAAGAATGAAGGCAAAAAGATCTTTCAGTAGCCTGCTAAAATAGTCCACTTGAGAGAGAGCCAGAAAAATAAATGTCCAGAGCGTGTGTGTGTTATTAGGACCACAGGAAATTTATCATTACCTGGGCCAGATGGTATGCTCATGTCCTAAAAACCTAGTTTTCTATTGTAGCAAAAACAAATCATATGTGCCAATGAATAATCAATGTCTCTTACCCGGAAGGCAGGGAAATTGCATAAAATCAAAGACCCTAATAAAACAGGCACACAAAAATGTTATCAGAGTTGTGCTTTATAACCACCTGAAGTTATTATGGTTTTCCCTAAAAAAGCACCTTCATTGCACACTATGTCAATATCTGATAATTTTCATCCTTTCCCTTCCCAAAACAATTTTTCTACCCATTTTAACAGCTTCTGAGACCTTGACATTCATGCCCGGCTGTGTAAGACACAAGTACGGCTTTTCAGCTGAATAAACAAAGACAGACAATGAGGGCAATGTGGCAAATGAGTCTGCCCACTCAGATATTTTCCAAAGTAGGAGTTCATGCCCAGCTCCCTCAGTTGGAAAGCCCTGGGGAATAAACATTCCAGACATAGAACTGAACCAATATAAAGACATATTTCATCAGCGCTATCATTTCTGCTAATTGTTGAATGGCCAGTACACAAAACTTTGGTAAAATTATTAGGTCTAAGGGTTTAAAAATTAAAGAATGGGAATAGAGAAGGTAAGTCATTGGGGTATCATGTTGACAGCAGCAGACCCGACACATTAAAACAACTTTACTCACCCACAGAGAAGAGGAAAGCAATGAGCTTTCATCAGTGTTCTCTAGAAGTCAGCCTGTGAGTGCATATTAAAAGATATGTGGCTATAGTCAAAAACGGCTCCGCTCAAAATGAAAATTATTTGTATGGTAGGGTATATTCTAAAAGACTAATGATTTGTATAACTATATATCAGATGTGGGATGTCTTGGGTGATACAATGTTTGAAGCAGCTTCTCTGTCCATTTTTCTCAGTCAAAATGAGCAGTACATTCCTAACCAGGTCTGCTCAGACACCCAGGGTGCTAGTGAATGGGAGTACAGACTCTTAGTGACCAAGCAACCAATATCCTGGAATTTGAAAAGAACTTTTCATAATGAAAAGTTCCACTATCAATAGACCATTTGCTTGAGTTGTTTTCCTAGTTGCAACTGACCCTCTGCTGGAGACCAAAATTTCCCCTGTATTAGCCCTCAAGTCATTCCAACTAAAAATGAGGATAGGACAGAGGAGGGGGAAAGTACTTTACAATTCTAAGACATCAAAAGATAGAAGAAATTAGGTAATCAAAGAGAAGAATGTCCTTGTTATAAAAACAATGTGGGCTATAGACATTTAAAAAGAAACATAAATACTAAATTTCTTGAACTCAATAAATATTTATGGAATAAGCATAGTTCAAAGGACAAATTCAGCACACGTCATTTGCAGTTTATATGACTATTGCCAAGTCATTTCTTTGAGTCAGTTTACTCACACGTAAAAATTAGATAATACTCTGTACTCAATTCTACCCAAACAATTCAAGGAGTCCTTATATTGCTAGCTTTCATCCTCATTTGGGCTATATGAAGTATTTAGCAATGTCAGAAACAACAATTTTCATTACTTCTCACAAAAAGTTATCAATAAAATCTTTAGATTTAGCTAAAATTAAAAAAAAATTTCCTCACTAATCATAAAGAAAGCATTTTGCTTACTCTATATTTGATGATATTAAGAAATTGTTCAATTTTTGTCTGTTTATTTAGGTATGATAGTATTGTGGCTACTCAAGAAAAATAGGAGAAGCCTTGTATTTTAGAAATACATTCTGAAATATTCATAGATGAAACGATATGATATCTGGGATTTATTTCAAAATAATACAGGAGAAAGGTAGATGGATGGAGGTATGGATAAGGCAGGATTGATCCAGATGGCGGTCCAGGTGGGTGATGGTATGAACGAGGTCATCACACTATTCTGTTAACTTTTGTATATTTTCAAAATTTTCCATAATAAAAAAAGTTTTTAAGTGTCTTTATGCTACTTTCACAGGCATATTTTCTTGGGTTTTTGTTTGTGATAGCAAAGTCATTTACTGATCTCCTGAATAAGAGGTCAGATTTCAAATACACATGGTAGGCAAAAGCTCTTCACTAAGATTAATTTGAATAAGGTAGGTTGGTTTAAATGCATTTTAACAAAATTTCCTGAATGTTTGCAAAATAGATGAGTTGCTATTCCAAAAACAATTTTAATAACTAACATTTATTGAATTCTTTCCCTGCGCTTTCCCTGTTTTAAGTGCTTTAGCAACACTATCTCATGACAGTGCTCGTGACTCTACGAAGTAGGCTGACAGGCTCAGAGAGGTAAGTGATGGAGCTGGGATTTGAATCCAGACAATATGACTTGAGAGCCTGCGCTTTTTTTTTTTTTTGAGGAAGATTAGCCCTGAGCTAACTACTGCCAATCCTCCTCTTTTTGCTGAGGAAGACTGGCCCTGAGCTAACATCCATGCCCATCTTCCTCTACTTTATGCGTGGGACGCCTACCACAGCATGGCTTTTGCCAAGCGGAGCCATGTCCACACCCTGGATCCGAACTGGCAAAGCCCGGACCACGGAGAAGCGGAACGTGTGCACTTAACTGCTGGGCCACCAGGCCAGCCCCAGAGCCTGTACTTTTAATCACCAATGATTGGATCCTTCGAGGCCTAACAATACTGGTTTGGGTAGTGTTGGAAAGAATTAAGAAAAGAGGAGAAGAAAACTACTTCAAGCGTGAAAATACATATGAATTGCCTTGTCAGGGGAAGCAGTATATATGGTGAGGGAAAAAAAAATGGAAACAAATCAGGAGTTAGGTAGATTAACTATTGAATTGTAGCTATTTACCATTCATTATTACATGGCCTTGACTAAAAAAGTGATATTTACCTCTTTTAGTAGAGCTTTAATATTCTCACCATAACAACAACAACAAAATGGTGATTATGTGAGGCAAAAGATTTAACTAACCTTACTGTGATAAACACTTTGCAATATATATGTGTATCAAATCATCACATTGTACTATCTTAAACTTACATAATGTTATATGTAAATTATATCTCGATAAAGCTAGGGAAAAAAATAACTGTCTCATCCTCAGTTTTCTCATCCATACTTTGAAGATTTAAGGTAAGGATGGAAAGTGAAAATGTATGTAAAGGAATCTAACACACAAGAATCCTAAAGCATTTGCATAAAGTCTGTCCCTCGGTCAGAAGGTAAATGTCCCTGTCATTCACCACTCTACCGTCAGCTCCCAGCAGGGTGCCTGGCACACAGGAGGCACCTGGGTTTGTTCAGTCTAACACCAGATCCATTAAGAGGTCCAGCACCAATTGCTGGCTTCATTTGTCAAGTCTCTAATTTTAGTTGTCTAAGTCTGTGTGTTATACCAACAAACAAAATAGGTTTCAAATATTTGCTTAATAAGAGAAGATATAAAACTAATTCATGATCCCCTCCTACTATTACATTGTCTTACCATGTAAACCTTTTAATCCAAAATTAATGCTGAAAAAGATTTAGAGAGACAGTCAGTGGCCTCTAATTTCTTTTGCTGGGGATCATCTACTCTTTTAGGAGTACACTGCAGTTTCCAGACTAATCCTAAAACACAAACTTTACTATGTCACTTCGGGGCTTAGACTTCTTTGTTGCTTTTAGAATAAATTTCTGAGCACAACATACAAAGCACTTCCTAACTGAACAACTGCCAGTCATTCTAGCCTCAAATCTCACCCCCTGTTCCACACTCACATATTCTCGCCTCCCTACTTGAGCCACTAGGAGTTCAGTTCCCTAACAGGCCATGCATGTGCTTTCTTACCTCCACACATGCTGCTCTCTTCTCCTAGGGTGTTCTCCACCCCCCACCTCAAGATTCAGCTTAGAGAAAACTTCCTCCAGGAAGCCTTCTCTGACATCATCCTTCAGATCCCCCAGAAGTCTGGGGGGGAAGCCCCTCTTTGCTTTTGTAGTATGTGCATACCAGTACGACGGAACTTAGTCTGTAGTCTGATTTTCTGTTTCTTCCACTGTGTTCTCAAGGACAGAAACCATGTCTCTCCAGCATTTATTTAGCCCAGCACTAGGTACACAGCAGGTAATTAACAAAGATCTGATAAATGAATAAAAGAATGTTATTTTGTTAACATGGAAAGTCCAATGTAAACTTACTGACAAAAGCATACCCTTTTCCCCTACATAAAAATGAATGTAAAGTCTTAAGCTGAACTATCTTAGTGAAACATAGTTGAAGGCCAGTTTGAGCATGGGGAGACAAAAAAAATCAGGTGGAAAGAGGATCTGAAATCTTATCTGGTTAAAAAAAAATGAAGAAAAGGAAAGAAAGAAAATAAGAGGAAAATACCATTGCAGATTGGTTAAGCAATAAGGAAATAGAAAGTAATAGCTTCCTGACACTTGTTGCTTTAGTCCTGAAGACTACTTAATCACTGATTTTAAGTGTATTTCTAAATGAATGATCTATTATATGAGATTATCAACTAAAAGAAATACAGCAAAGAGAAATCCTTATTTTTTGGTAAATTTTTAAAAGGTCTGTTGTTAACAAGAAAAATCATATGCTAAGAGAAATAATTCTTTAAAACAGTAAGTTTAACATTTTTTTTTTTGCAACAAGTGTCTGGAGTCATTTGGAATTTCTCAACAGAAGTTTTATGCATAAGTTAAACAATGATTAATACACACAAAAGTACTTTATTATGTTGTGAGATTTTTGTAGCAACCCAATATATATATATTTTGTTGTTGTTGTTGAGGAAGATTGGCCCTGAGCTAATATCTGTGCCAATCTTCCTCGATTTTGTATGTGGGTCACCACCACGGCATGGCTTGATGAGTGGTGTGTAGGTTCATGCCCAAGATCCAAACCCGTGAACCCTGGGCTGCCAAAGTGGAGCATGCGAACTTGACCACTGAGCCACTGGGCCAGCCTCCCAATATCATCTTTGATATTGTCTCCACTTCTGACAACTTGTGTTTCATCTTTTACACTGGGTGAAATGGGCCTTAGTTTTTGGATATTTGCTATTTGCACTTAAATGCCATCCTAGCTAATGTATAAAATTACTTATCTGATCATAACAGATATCTAAGCCTTCTCTTCTGGAAACCAATCCACTGTACAGATCAATTAAGCTAATAAAAAAATGAAAATGAAATTAAAATGGACAGGCAAAGTAGTATGTGAAGATATGCTTTGGTCTTTCAGATAAAGTGCATACTTCCTTCCACAAATCCAAAGAATCAAGAGGAAAACCAACAGATCTACGGTACAGATAGAAAAACAGTGACTACAAATCAGAAAAGTAAGTGAAGGCGGTAGGGGAAAAAAGATGCATTAAAACTAACAATGGTGGTTAGAAGGATATAACAAAGCACGGTAAACTCAATCTACGCTTAGCATGTAATTTTGCCATGATAGAAAGAGCATCAAAAATAAGAAGAGTTGGGTTTGAATGCCAACCAACTAGTACTTCCTAGCTATGTAACTATTGGGCAAACCACTTAACCTGATCTCAGACTCAGGTTCCCCGTAAAACACGGTAACACTACTAGTTCAGAACTGAAAGGATTAGGGGTAGTGAAGAATTAAGAGGATTCGAAGTAGTAAAAGTAAACAGGTATCCAAAATACAATAATAAAAAGAACAGCTAACATTCAGAAGGCCTACTTATGCTAGGCATTCTAGGTACTTCACATATGTTGTCATTTAATCCTTATAATAATCCTGTGAGGTAGATGCTATTATTACGCCCATTTTACAGATGAGGAGATTGAGGCACAGCCCAAAGTCACACAGCCAGTAAGTGGTAGAGAAAATGATTCACATCTAGGCAGTTTGGCTCCAGACATGAAGCCATCACTAATAATAATAATTCCTTAGTTAGCTTGAACAAAAGTTCTCTTTCAGCTGAACATAATTGTGCTTGTGCTCCCTCCAAAAAGCTAACCTCTAAAAGCTACAGAACTCTGAGCTACAGTACATGTCTGCTAGTCCACTGCCTTTCTACAAATCATTTCACAATTATGGGCCTTCATGCCCTCATTTCTTCAAAGTGAAATACTGCTGCCCTAGGTTATTACACTTTTTAAAACAGTGACAAAACAGCCTTTTCTTCCCAGAATAGATGCAATCTCAAGATATAGGTAGTTATACAAAAGGGGACCAAAAAAAGGTCTCATGTCAAGCAGGTATGATACTTTAGGGCATTTTTGTGGCTAGCAACCATGGTGGCAAGTCTGGGAAAGAATTCCAAATTGCCCTTTTCTGGTTATGCTTCTGGATAGGGAGAAGAGGTAACCGGAGATGAACAAGGCAGTTTCTGGCCTCATATTGTACGTGTTCTAGTTGGAAAGTATGATAGAGAGCTTTGAATCTGCTGTTCAAAACCAAAGGTCTTCCTGACCGTGTCATTCTCAGAGACAAATAATTTACTATTTAGAAGTATTCATTTATTCAATAAATATTTACTGAGATCCTATCACATGCTAGGAATTAATCTAGGAGCTAGGGATACAGTGGTTAAAAAAGGAGCGAGAGACAAAACCAAAAACAGCTGCCCTTGTGGAACTCATATTCTAGCAGTGGTAGGCAGGGAGAGTTTATGCCTCAATTCAGTTCAACTATTTATTGAATGCTTACTATATACTGAATACAATCCTAGGTAGAGGTTAGAGAGTATAAATATCAATGAGACATAACCTATAAGCTACTTAAGAACTCCTCGAGGGGATTCAGTTACTTAAACAAGTAATACTTAAAACAAGAATCCTTAAAAAGCAAGTAATCAAAAAATATGTACAGTAATATTAGAAAGTATAAAGTACAATAGTTTTGGATGCTGCATGGATGATATTTTTCAAGGCAAATAAGTCTGTCAGGTGAAAGGAAGGGATGCAGTAGACGTCTGTCATTCTTTTTGGCTGCCTAGTCTCAGTATAATTTTGTACTATTTCAGAATTCCTTCCTATTTGGGGAAATTCCCCATCTTTTAAGCCTTGCTATCCCACCACAAAAGTTCATAACGCCAGCACGGGCAAGTGATTTAGGCTCCAACAGTCACATACACGCTCACCTGGCTTGAAATTAGAAACTAATGATTCAAGGCACTGAGCATGAGGCTCTTTCTCTGGGAGCAGAGAGGGCGATGGCCACAGTATGACAAGTGGCAGCAGTACTTGCATGGCATCCAGTACTCAGTGTTAGCAGTGTTGGTGGTGCAAACTATAGCATCTAATGCTTAGTGGTGGTGTCAGTGGCATATTCAGAGGACCTCTCTGTGACACGACTGGGCATTATCTCTAGCTCCATGTCCTGAATTTGGTTCCCCTGGGGATTCTGCAAACTCTTCAATATCCTTTTAATAGATTCCATTTCTGATTAAATCAACAAGCATTGGTTTCTGTTGCTTACAATTAAGACCTTTTTTAAAACTGAAGAGAAGGGTGTTCCAGGCAGAGGGAACAGCACAAACAAAGTAACCAGAGGCCAGTTAGCTTAGTGATTAAGAGAGGGGGCTCTGAGGCTAGACAGATCTGAATTTGAATCAAGGTTCTACATTTTACTAGCTATATGACCTTATTCAGTGTATTTAAAATCTCAAAGCCTCAATTCCTGCTTAGTAAAGTGGGGATAATAATACATATTTCTTCTTAGGTTCTTCTGAAAATTAAACAAGGTCATGATAATTCATTGAAAATTCTCAGTATCTGACACAGAATAAGACCTCCACAGATGACTTCTTTATTAATAATAATGATAATAATAAGCATGGTGTTTGGGGGGAGGGGAATATAAGGAAGTTGATTCTGCTCGAGATTAAAGCACAAGGAGACAGGGCCTAAAAAATGATTACAGAGACAGATTATGAGGCGTTTTAAGTCATATTAAGAAACTTGAGCATTATGGGCTGGAATCACGATGATTAAATAGGAGAATTATATTGAAGTATAAATATATTAAATTATTAACTAGGAGAATGAATTGACCAGGTTGTGCATTGCATGTGTATTCTCCTCAGCCATAGTTGTATAGTTTGAACTAACCACAGTACTTGTACACTTGCAGGATGTAATAATATATATTGTTGAGTCCTGATGTCATACAAACCGGAGCTAATTCTTTCTAATATATACAAATCCTCCAAAATTGTGCATATTATTGGTCAATATGGTTTACAACTGGATCAGAAGGGGCTGGGTTTATACTTGAAATAATAGTTTCCCCTTTGTTTGATCTGAGAGACAAGTAACCTTTGAGGGAGGACGGAAGTTTATAAAGCGGGGATGGGGAATGCATCCTCAGGTGACGGGGAGAACTATGAATCACATTTGCAAGTCGGAGATTCTTCTATGACTTTTATATAATCAAACATCACCTGCTACTTTTTACAACATATTGTTTTGTCTCAGCATCTTGATCTAGAGTCCATATTAAGTGAAAGATGAAAGGTTTTATTGTGAAGTCAAGAACAATCAATACTACCATTTTGCAGTGGATGGCATTTCTTGCCAAATACTAATAAGCATCGCATTGTCTCTGTTAGCACCAATCCTCTGGCTGAGTAGACAATCTCATAGTTACTGTTCAGTTCTGCTTTGCATTTATCATGATTGTCTACCTGTTTACTGTCCTCTAATTTCCACCATTACCTCCTTTGCCCACCTCCAATACACGACCATATCTACCTCTGAGAAATACTCTTTCATCTAATTTTTACTTTCACAGTAACTATTGAAATCAAACCTGAGTCACTGTGTAATTCAGAATGAGTTCTGAGAAGGACAATGTATGAGCTTGCTGGGGGAAGCTGGGGAAGGCAACAAAAACAGAACCCAAAATGTGCTCTGTAACCACTGAATGCTTTATTTCATTTTCTGCTATTCCCATCTGCTTTGGCAATGCAGCACAGTTTAGTTAAAAGAAAAAAACCAGCACAGACTTTTTAAGTCAGGCAGAGCTAGATTTGAATTCTAGGTCAACACTCAAGAACCCTATTAGGTTGGTACTATTATACTCATGTTACAGACGATGGTAAAGCAGCCCAGGGAGATTATGTGACTTGAACTGTGCATGTGCATGTTATATTTGGCATGCTTTTAAAAATATCAATGTGCAACCAATATAAAAAGGAGTGGTCATGTCTTTCTATAGGCCCAGTCTTATTTTCATTTTACATGGTCATTTATGGCTAGGGTTTGATAGCTATAAAAGATCCCAGAGGAGTATACATCTGCCAGAACTAGACAACGGCTGTTTCACGGATCCCCTAGAGTCTTATCTTTGCATTTGCTTTTTGAAAACAGCTTCCATTTAGTCCAGTTCTGAGCAGTACCATTACTCTTGCATCTGGCAACATGGCATAGGATAATTCTGGCTTGAACTGAGCCACTGTGATGGGATAGGAGGTAGCCTTTTGCATCAAGCATATTGGTCCTACCCCATACCTTAGAACTACCTGTTAGAAAAGGTTGAATGTGACAATGTGCAAGTCTTCCTGATTACCAATGCATTACCATTCTACAGACTGTGCCAAGGAAGCTGGTAAATTTATTAATCTGAAATTGACAAAGTTCTCTCTGCTCTTTTTCAAACATTGAGAATAGGTAATAAAAACTATTAATAATAATGATGTTAATTTTGAGTGTTTACTATGTGCTGATTATAAGCACTTCTGAATTAAGTGTTTTACATGTATTAATTAATTTAACCCTCTCTCAATAACACTATGGTTCATTATTGCTTTGATTTAAAAGTTACAGCCTTTTCGTCACAAAATTCAGAGAATAGAGATCACTGTGTAAGATAGACATCAGTTTCCTGAAGGCCAGAGCCACTCTTTGGCATATTCTTTAGCACAGCACCTAGGCCTTTTTTGGCAATGTATGAGCTGGGCAGATGGGCACCTTGACTTCTTTCGTCACCGAATTGAAAATACTAAATGCCTGGCTTGGTTCCAGACTGCCCCGGGCTTTCAGGGGCCATTTGAACCCAAGAAAAATCACTCTTGTACTGGAACCCACAAGCAGAATAGTCAGCTGGTTTGCTTCTGCCAAGGAGCAGCAAGTCTCAAGTAAAGCATCGTACAGAGTCTGAGATCTCTCTTCAAAATCGATTTATGTTCTTTTTTGGTGATATGACACATAATTTAAATGTGGTGAATTTTTTCCCATCTTGTTCTGTCATACACTTGATTTCAGAAGAGTGCTAAATCCAACTCACACCTCTGTTTTCATAACAAATAAGTGATCTCATCTATTGCTATGGGAAATGGAGCAATATATGCAGTAATAAAATATTAAACTCAGTCATAAAAAGCTTTACGGTATAGTCTTTTCTGTAACTATTAGGAGGTAATTAATACAGTAACTTGAACATAGTCAGCACTCAGAGTTTGATCATTTAAATTACATACAGTAATAGAGCCAATAGTACTACTTTCAACTGCATTTGAAAAGTGTCCAATTTCACAATGTTAAAATATTTGAAATATATTACATTAAAGGGCAGTTGCAAAGCAATACATCCATACAGAATTATCTCAATGGTAGGGAGGGGGATAAAATAAATACTGATGTAAAAAAATTCAGTAGTTACCATTAAAATATTAACTTCATTATCTCTGGGTTCATTTTTTGGCTTTACACTTCTTTATATTTTCTAAAATGAACAAACATTATTTTTATAAAGATTATAAAGATTTTATAAAGATTAAGTAGAATCTCTTCTAAACAGATCAATCAAAAATAATATTAAAGATCCTTTGATTAAACATCGAAAGCATAACTTATTATGAGTTTAATATAAGATAAAGATTATTTTATTTTCTCAAGGTAGTATAGGAAGAAAAATAACACTGAAGGATCCCAAAACTTTGGAAAATACTATAATTGTCTATAAATTATACAGATGTTAACTACAAAATAGCATAAAAATATATTTTGCATAAAGAAGTCACATGTAAATGCATGTGTTTATGTCTTTCCTGTGTTTAATCAAAAGCTATCTTGTTCACATTACATTGTAAGCTAATATAAACCATGTAATTAGGAAAGAATATCAAAAAAGAGTTGGAATTCTATAAAGCCTTTGTGTTTGAGAAAAGCCCACCATAATTTATGTGTGTTACTTCTTAAAAACCTTGGGAGACTGGAAGCAAGAAGCTTCATTTTATAGTTAGAGAAACTAAGTCACAGAGCCATTAAAAAAAAAAGTGCTCAAGAACTCAAAAAGTGAATAGAAAGACTAGAATTTAGTTCTTCTGACTGCTACTCCACTGATCTGATTAGCTGGACCATTCGGCTCTGCCTTTGTGGACAAGTTGAAGCAACAAACTAACTTAAAAACTAAAACCAGTTGAACAGGATAGGTTTGCAGGCTACGTACCAACAATTCAGTATAATAATACCCAACAGCTAGATTGCTTTGTGTTTTTGGTACACTTTATAACTATTCATTAACCCACACAACATCAATGGATGGTGGGGCTATATTGTTAATGCAGTTCATATAGAAAGGATAAATCAAAACACACTGTAGGATTATAAAGAATATGAAGGCAAATGAGAAGTCTATGGCAGAAAAAGCCCAATGCCTTACTCTAATCAAGCCTCAATAAATAAATAAAACAGAATAAATATATTGGAATACCATGCATCTCCTCTTATCCCCTATTATTTCCGTTAACCCTTCCCAAACTACCATTACATCCCTATAAATGATAGACAGGACTGAAGAGAAACTAAAAGCTACTCAGTTCATCCAATTTCCTTCTGAGACGGCAACATCTAAACTTTCTCTAGAATATTTAAGGAATTTCACCTTTAAAGACCATTTCCAAAATTCAAAGGACCTAGAGAATATGATGTTCTCTGTACAGTTAACAATGCTAACCGCTTCCTTTTCCTCATATATATTAAGTAAAAGCACTAGATATTTAAAAATAAATAAAGATCTAATAAGATCCCTGTAATAAGCCAGTTTCTAGGAAGCATGCAAGACTGAAACAAAAGTTCCTGAAATCAGTTATCTAAAGAGTCTAAAATTTACTAAATAAAGGTTAACATTCTCCAGCCAGGTTGAAAACATTCCTACTCCTTATCATTTTCCCTGGGACTAGTGAGAATACATTCCCTTTTCCAATTGAATAAATTTCCCTTTCCCTCAGCTCTTAGCTGTCTCCCTGGCAAGGACAGCAGATAGAACAGCTGTTATATTACCCGTATAAAAGCAATCACATCTGTCTAATTGCTAAACATATGGACAGACTGAAACCAAACTTTTGGGAGTCCTATGTCTTTAAAGAAAGAAAGAATCAAAGATCTTCTATCAGTAAAGGCTGTGACTGATGCCATGAATTCAAATTTTGCACAATTTAAATAAGATATACTTCAATAAGCTACTTTAATTAATTTTTAAGTGCATGCTTTAAATTCCCTAGACAGACTGAAATGGATAAAGAACCAGCTCTGTTTTCAGTCTCTTCTAAGATTTCAGTTAAACCTTCCCTAAAGGTACCAAATCTGAGACATGTCATCCTTACCCTATGTTTAAGATTTGTCAGGCCTCAGGAACAGTTTCCTTTCTTGGGTATTGTCTTCAGCAATCTCCTTCCTTCAGAACCACAACTCACTGAGACTAAGCAAATATCTTTGATGCCGATCAAAATGGCTGAGTCACAGCAGAAATTATAGTTAAGTGGCCCTAGGTAATATCACCTGATTTGATCTCATACAAGTAAAGGCTTACCAAGCTTATCACAACTTTTTATTCATTTTCTCATTTTATTCACTTATTTTTATGACTGTAAAATTAAAATTGGATATATTCATTGGAAAATTCAGAAAAACACAGAGAAGGTAACTAAAATGACCCATAATCCCATTACTTAGCTTTAGTCATTTAACATTTTGGTAGATTTCTCTCCTCCTCTGTATATTGCTACTAAATGCAATATAAGCATTTTAATGGCTGCATAATAGAGATTACCATAATTTCTTTATCACAGAATTTTAGAGTAGAAGAATTCCTATTTCAAAAATCTTTACTTAAAGAACAAACCCAGTATATAAACCAGATGAGAGTGGAGCTGAGTAAAGTGTGGGTGGTGATATGGGGATGAGGGTTGGGGGTGGAGGGCCCAGAAGTAGACCGACTTGACCTCCATAGACCCCATTCTGGGCCCTAAACACATCTGAGGGACCCTAGATCCCCAAATAATACAGTTTGAAAACCCACAAATCTGGTCTAACTCTCTGATTTTACAGATAAAATTATTTGCCTAAGATTACAGAACTGGTAAAAGAGCTGAGAAAGAACTTAGGGTCCTATGTCTCACAGACAAGTGCTCAGCTTTTCCAACTTAGTACTCTTTCTACAAAAGTCATCAGATGTTCATTTGTCTATTGCTGTTCTTCCTTTAAGAAAAATAGAACGGATAAAGTTAGGCAACAAAACAAAAGAATAATTAATGTAATTTGCTGGATCTCAAAGAACACCACTTACCCTAAGTAGGTTCTCATGCTATTCCTATGAGTAAAGGGGGAAAGAAGGTAAGAGTTCATTGTTAAACTAAGGAAAAAGGTCACGAGATTAGATTAGTTTCTTGAGAATACATCGCATGTCTAGTGTAGCTACGAACCATCCCTTCTTCCTCACTCATTCAATCATCAAACATTTACTGAGACTCTACTTGGGGCTGGAACTGGGGATACAATTGTGAACAAACAAACAGAAGTCTCTGCCCCCATGGACTATATAAAAACCTGACAGGTTTGGGGCCGGCCCCATGGCTGAGTAGTTAAGTTCGCGCACTCCACTTTGGCAGCCCAGGGTTTCTCTGGTTTGGATCCTGGGGGCGGACATGGCACTGCTCGTCAGGCCATGCTGAGGCGGCATCCCACATGCCACAACTAGAAGGACCCATAACTAAATAATATACAACTATGTACTGGCGGGATTTGGGGAGAAAAAGCAGGGGAAAAAACCCCGATAGGTAAGAGCAAGCTACTTTACATTTCTGAATCTCAGTATTTGCCGTCCATAAAGCAAGGATAATAATATTTAACTACTACATTGTTTAAGAATTAAATAACATGATTTTGCGTGTAAAAAAAAATCCTGGTAAGAAAGTAGACATATTATATGTACTCAATTAACATTAATTACTTTTCCTGCCAAAGTGTTAAATATCAGATTGGAAATGAGAGGTGGGAGAGTACCACATCTCTTTGCTACTAACACACTGATTTGAGGCAATACAACTGACATGGTAGGTTTAGATAATTCCAGATTCTTACACTAGGAAAGAAGTACTTAATATTTCAATCTGAAGAAATGAAATCTACATGAACCCTCCCAATCAAGTTCTGTAGTTCATCTTGTTATCTCCATCACCATTTACTTTCAATTACTACTGGGCTCTTTCAATAACATTCAGCCCCATTTGGCACCTAGAAAAAAACATAAAGTAAGCAACCCTCTTCTCCAAATACTATTTTCCAGCCTGTAAAGATGGGCAGCCAAGCCAGTCAAAGGTTTACATTCAATAAAATAAACTTAGAAGACAACAGTTTGAAATATAAAATATCAAATGTGAACCTACTGAAAACCTGTAAAGATTTTGTCAAAATTCACCTATAAAAGTTTCAGCAGAGGACAGAAGCTAAATAAGCCTTTATTCACTCATCTAATATGCAGAAATCAACACAATATGGACGTGAAAGTCTTGGAGATTCTAAGAGCACCTTGAAACCATAACGCACGGCACACTTGCTAATTATTAGAAGCACTCTGTTCACTATTAACTTTAATTAAATTTCTACAAGGGAAATTGTCATTCAAAAGATCTGACATTTGTTTCTCGACCAAATTAAACATTTTATATTGGTATGCAGCCCAAATCCACCTACCTAAAAAAACAGTTCATATTATTCATAAATAGAAAAAGAAGTTTGCTACTTATTTAAAGTACTTGATTTTTTAGGAGGCAGATAACTTCCGTTGTGACAGTTTTTTCTGTATTGTTCCTTAGGAGAAGAAAAAAAGGAAAAAGCTGGGCAATAAAGAAGACGCCAGAGCAAAAAGAAAATCTCTCTCATTTTTTTCAAAAAGAAAGAATTAATAACATGCCCTGAATATTGTATAAATTCTGACATTTTCTTATCAAGTGGGCTTACCGGTCTAAATTAAATAGACTAAGAACAAATTCATAGGAAAAAAGTCAAAGTTGCAGAGAAAGACAGGTTTTGTTCTGAGTGCAAAGTGTTCAACCCTGTGCGCCCTGTTACCAGGACATCTTCAAGGACCTTTTGTTCCTCCAGAAAGACTTCTTGGAAGAATTGGGCTTTGAGGAGGCACTGAAGGAGGACAAAGTGGTAAATTGTTAAATAGAGAGGATAATTTGGTGCCTTAAAGAACATGAAAGAATGGATGGGGCTAAGAATAAGAGACACGAGCGAGGAACATACAGAGGAGTTGAAAGTGAAAAAATGAGCAAGAAGGACAGAGGACAGATTTTTCTTTAATGGAGAAAGATTTCTTCTGACAGTAATAATTATCTGTGCAAGAGCAGCATTACCAGAGGAATTTTTTTGACACAAATTTATCACATGTACTTAGATACATCTAAAAAGATAATTATTTTGAGTAAACCTTTACATATGTGATCCAAACACATATGTATCCAGACATAATCTTTATCTTTTTCACCACAATTTTTAAAAATCTCCCTTCAAAGTTGCCAGTGCAGTTAGGGTAGTTGTTCCTAGTGAAAAACAGATAAACCAAAATACATACTTGAAAAAGACTAAGCGACCACAGAAGAGGTACCTGTAACATAACCTCAACATTAGTACACTTTTATATCACATGTAAAGAAAACAAACAAAAATCAAGATCAAGGCAAAAAAGCATGAATTAAAGCATTTCTAACTAAAAATATCATCTAATGCTGTCTTTCAGCTAAACAAGATTTTTATTTCTATTCTCTTCTGATCTATTAAGTGCCCCAAAGCAGTAATCTCTCTACCCATAATTTACCCGTCAGGAAAAACAGCACTGTGATACTTTTCTTCCATTCTTTTTATAAGGTGCCAGGACGTCTGGAAGTTAATATATACATGCTTAGAAATGCTGAGATAAAAAGTAATGCACATTTTAATTTTATGGGTCTTTAAAAAAAATCAAGATAAAAAGACCTAGTCAGATTATTTCAATGTGTAAATTTTCAACCAGCCACAAGGCTTCCTAGGACATAATTCAGCAGACTTTAACGTTCTGGAGTTTAACTATGCTGTTCCATAAACTAATCAGACTAAGCAATTTCTACTGAAAGCTAGGCACTTAGGGCAGGAATAAGATACAATGAATATGAGAAGTCCCTGGGCCAGGCCGTAAAAAGAGTGGATAAATTTCTCTATCACAGACTATATGAGAACCTAATCAAAGGAGGAATTAGAGCTACAATTTAAAATCACAGTTGCAAAACAGAGCATTTGAGGAGGTGAAAGAACAGTGCACAATGGACTGAAGGGAGTAAATGTCAAAGGACAGCAGAAATTTTTTCAGATCAGTATCCAAGGACCAACATTTTTAGCAAAATGGTTTCCTTTTCTTCTCTTCTCCATAACTATTTCTTTAAAAGCCAATAATAAAATTCTGAAATGAGAACGACTAGGTTTGAATCCAGGCTCTGCCATAGCTAGGCTTCTCTGAGCTTCAGTTTCCTTATCTATAAAATGAGGATAATAATAGCACCTAACTTGATTACACCTGTGTGAGGATTAAATAAATTAATATATGTAAGGCACTTAGAACGGTGCTTGGAACATGGTAAGTACTATATGTGTTTGCAATTACTATTACAGTGGCCCACAGTCCTTCAGTCTTGATGCTAAATACCAGAAGATGCAAAAACCAAAATTTTTTCTCTAACTCATTTGGCGGCAAAACCTGACCTGAACAAATGCAAGGCTATTTATAGTCTTTATCTTACTCAGTGTGAATATATGTACATGCTTTTTTTTTTTTTTTTGGAGGAAGATTAGCCCCGTGCTAACATCTGCTGCCAATCCTCCTCTTTTTGCTGAGGACGACTGGCCCTGAGCTAACATCCGTGCCCATCTTCCTCTATTTTATATGTGGGATGCCTGCCACAGCATGGCTTGACAAGCAGTGTGTAGGTCCACACCCAGGATCTGAACCTGCAAACCTCGGGCCGCCAAAGTGGAATGTGTGAACTTAACCACAGCACCACAGGAGCAGGCCCCTGTACATGCATTTTGATGCAGATATTTGCATGTGTTTGATTACAGGATGCTGGCCCAGACTTCACTGGAGTGTATTTATTAACCTCCTAAAATCTGAAAAATTCTAAATTCTGAAATACATCCAGCCCCATAGGTTTTGCATAAAAGATTGTGAACCTACGTTACCTTCGGAGCCTGAACAACCTCTATTTCCTGAAAATGCATGGTATCTTCTTAAATAACTACAAACAAATAAGACTCTGAACCCAGCAGTAGAGAATTTCAGGATGAAGAACATATTTCCCAGTACCATTAGGAGGGTCCTGCATTCCCAGAATGTTCCTTTCAAATCAAATTCATTCATAATATTTTATTTACAAGTCATAGTAGTCAGAGTTTTCAAACTCTAAATCCTAGGGCTTGCTTAAACAAAGCCTATTCTCTTAACTTAGATCACAAATAAACGATTAAAGGTCTTTGGGGGGCATTAATGCGCCCTGAATCATGCACACCAGATCATCATCATCATTGTCGAACTTTAGAGCTGGAAGAGACCCTTGAGAACTAATCTAAACTCTTATTCCTTCCCTTCCAAACTGTTTCAACATCCATAAATTTACTCTCCCCATGAGGTAAGACCAACCTGTCCTAACTTGTCTTTCGACTCTGTCTATAGGAACACCCTGAAGGTGAATGTGAATAAACTGGGTGGGGTACACTGACAGACTTGGGATCTCAAAGGACAACTTGAATCTAGCAGAATAAATATTACAGGTTTAGCAAATGTCTCAGCTTATACTTCAGAATATAACAAGAATTTCCAAGTCCAGAATGAAGGAAGACTCATCTAGCATATTTTGGGGCGGGGGGGAAGACTTGGTTATCTTAATGGACGCAATGAGTCAACAACATAATGTGGCTGCCAAAAGAGCTCTGTGATTAGGAACTAACTGGCATCCAGAAAGAATGAGGTAACTGCCCTCCCTACTACGAGCTAGTTAAAGCTCATCTAGTGTGTCACATGCAGCTCTGTGCTCCACACTTTGGGAGAGACATGGAAAGACTGAACAAGTCCAGAAGAGTCGTGACCAGGATAGTGAGGGAATCTGAAACCATGTCACATAAAGAACAGTTGAGGGAGCTGGAGAGGGAATATGATCACTGTCTCCAAATCCCTAAAGAACTGTCACAGCCCAGAGAGAGCAGACGTGTTCTGCAGGGCCACAAAGGGCAGAACCAGAAATGGTGTTAACCACAGGGAGAAATACTTCAGCTAAGTCTGTGGAAGCATTTCTTAAAACGTAGAGCCATGTTACCTATCTAGCCTTAAAGGTCCACAATTTTAAAAATTGAACATTTGTCATCACCTCAGTCTCTTACTGCTGATACCTATTATCCTCTAGCATCACAGCCTCTCCCTTCACCCTTCTTAAAATGTCCTACCCAGCCAACCAATCAGCCAAATGTTTGCCAGGTCTGTGGGAGGAAAGCGCCTGCTTGCTGGGCAATTAGTTTCAGTTTGCAGATCAGTGTCCCTGTAAACAAAAGAGGGTCCTAATTGAGGGGCAGGCAAGGGCTCTCAGCTAGACCTCCATGAAAGAAATTTTTATTAATTCAAAGAGCAGCTAGAAGACCTGTCCAATCACATAATATATTATCAATGGCACTCAGTCCTTACAGGAACATTACAATAAAACAACCTGTACAACCATCTTCCCCAATGCCAGGGAATCCAACTTTGCAAGCCAAATTAGGTCTCTCCAATTCGGTTGGAATTCTTCCTTTCGTCAAAGAGATGTGTTTACTTTTCGAAGCAGACTAGAACCCATGCTCAGATAAAAAGGCTGTACTTGATTATATCATATAAAGCTAAAATTGCCTCTCAATAGGCCCACAAAGTCAGTTCGGCTGCTGAGAACTAGACATGGGCAATCTATAGTGAATTCACAGAAAAGTCCAAATTATAGAAAATTTAAAACACAGGAGAGTTACCGAAGTTGGACATCCTTCTAAATCTTCTGTCACCCAGAGATCATCATAGACATAGGTGTATGTTAGTCCATGGAAGTTACTTAAAGCCTCGAACAGTTCAAATGGCAAATATTAATCAATCCAGCTTTACTTCACTTAAAATTTGGATTCTGCGACACTCCAGCCAAAGTATTAGAGAATATAATCTATACATGATGGACTGAACAAGAACCCATTCTTCTGTGTGCTTTTTAAACTGAAGCCCGGAAGCAATCTAACTGTCCATAAATAGGGACCGGTTAAATAAATTATGAAATATTCTTCCAATGGAAAATGCAACTGTTAAAGAATACGGTAGACCTTTGGTACTGACATGAAAAAAAAAAGTCCATGAGACATAGTTAAGTGAATACAGCAAGTTGTAAAACAATATGTATAGAACGATTTCATTGAGTTTTCAAAAACGATTTCTTTCAACCTTGTGTGTATGTGCATATATGCCCAGAAAAACGTCTGAAAAAAGATCAGACTGTTAACAGCAGTAACCTCTAGGGACTGGCTGGAACTAGCGGGCAGTAAAAGAGTGACTTTCACTTTTTCCTTTGTAGACTTCTGGTTGTTTGTATTTTTTTTTTTTTTACAAGTAAAGGTTACCTTAGTGATTTAAAAATAACAACACAAAAATAACAAAAGTAACATAACATCAATTACCCAGACATTTATCATATACTAACCATTCAAAATAAGTGATCTTGCTACTTAAATGCTACCACGTGCTTCAAACTCGGAAAATCTAATTCATCCTTCTTCTATTATAGTTTCCTAAAAAAAACAGAAATCAGCACAAGTCCCTACTAGGCTTCTCAGATGCTTTCTATCCCACACAAAAAGCCTAGTCATAAGGATAACTAACACATACATGGTGCTTACTCTGCACCAGGAACTGTTCTAAACACTATACATGTATTAGCTTATTTAATCTTCATAGCAACCCTATGAGGCAAGTACTATTATCATCTTCATTTCACAGTTGAAGAGAGGTTAAGTGACCTGCCCAAGATTGCACAGTTAATAAGGGGCAGAGCTAGGATTCAAACCTAAGAAGGGCCTCCTGAGTCTATACTCTCAACCACTAGGCTTCCTGTCTCTCAATAAGAAGTCAATCTCTCTATACAAAGGTCAAAAAAGTTTACAGTCAAAATTCAGCTCGTTAATACACTCCTTGAAGCTGGAAGAGATACAAACTTAGCTCTTTATGGGTGAATAATCTGCATTCCTACTTATGTCAACGCCAGGCTCCAACCCAAGATTCAAGACTGTATTAAGACTCATCATCACGTGGGATAACACTCTACAAATTCAATTATACTCCAAAGTCCATACCTGCCTCCATAGGAAATCACTGAACCTAAGAATTAGGTCAGAGATCCGTTAACGTAAGTACAGCCAGATAAATGGTTTGAACAAATCTCCACCCCCACTCAAAGCAAAGGAATTCAGAAACTCTTGTCTACCGTCTTGATGAGGTAGGTTTTATTTGTTTAGCTCAGGCCCACTCTAGATGGAAACGGGGAAAGAACAGGAGTTGCCTCTAACTTGGCTTGAAGATGTCAATCAGCAGGAAAGACCAGCCTTGTTTTCTATGTGGACTCAAACAGAAACTGGCATTTATCAGTATTAGAAAAATTGAGCGTTCTAGCTTAAGGGAAAAAAAAAAAACAGACATCCCTGCTTAAATTGTGTATTTGTCCAAACACATTGACCTTGTAATTGAGGAAGGAAAAAAAAATGGTCCAAGGAGGGGATTTAACCTAATTTATAAACGTGCTCAACCTAGATACACACCTGTCCCAAATGACCTACTGAATCCACTGATTTGCAGGCAAAACATGGATTACAACGTCTTGCCTTTTCTTTTTTGCCTTAAATGATCTGTACTACTGCCTGTACACAAAATCCTCTCAATCTCTCTTCCACCTGTCACACGCACATCTGATATTTATATATACAAGGAGAAATGAACAAGGAAATTGGAGCTTTGGGAGGAATCCCTTGTACTCAGCTTTGGACCCATCGGAGGAGGTATTGTGCTGGCTCTCAAACTTCCCCAAATAACCCAGACGGAGAGGCAGGGCGAGCGAACCGAACCCAAAAGTTTGCGCCCATTCCGGGGCTCCGACAAAGGCCAGAAAGCGCTGTCTGGCAGGGAGGGGAGATGCCTTCCGCACGGCAGCCGCCCCCTCCCGAGGAAGCCCAGCCCAGGGGGGGACAAAGGACTTCCCAGATGCGTGGGGGGCGCGAGGGCAGCCTAGCTGGAGCTTGGACCTCCCCTCGGGAGTCGAAATCTGGGTAGCCTTTGGGGCAAGAAATGATCCCTTCCAGCCAGGTGCCCGACCCTAGGGCCGGGGGCCGGGAAAAGGATGCGCAGCCGCTGGGGAGGGTCCTGCGGGCGAGGCGGCGCCGGGACTCACCTGGGGGAGGCGAGGAGGGGGCCTCGGTGACAGGTGGGGCGGGCGGGACGCTGGCGCGGCGGCCGGGGGGAAGGCGGGTCGGGGTCAGCGGAGGGCTGGGCGCCAGATCGGTGGTCGCTACCGGGGTGGTCGGCGCCGGGCCAGTGGTCGTTGAGAGGGTGGTCGGCGCGGGTCTGGTCGGCGCCCGAGGGGTAGTCGGAAGGCGTTCCACCGCCGGAGGAGTGGTCGGCGCCGGGCCAGCGGTCGTCCAGAGGGTGGTCGGCGCGGGTCCGGCCGTGGCCCGAGGAGGGGTGGTCTCCGGGGACGGGGCTGAAGAGGACGCAGCCAGGGGTCGATGGACGGTGGCGCGCGGGGGTCCGGTCCTCGGGGCCGGCGTCGTGGGAGCCGTCGCCTTAGAGAAAGGGTGACTGGGCTCGCCCCCCAGCCCCGGGCCCGGCGACGCGTCCACCTGCCCCGCGGCCCCGCCGCCACCGGTGACATTCCCCGCCGAGGCTGCTGAGGCGGCGGCGGCGGCGGCGGCGCAGCACAACAGGGCGAGGCCGCCCAGGCTCGGCAGGCTCTTCATGGCGCGCTCGGCTCCGCCATTCATTCATTCAGGCAGTCGGTCGGTCAGTCATCTTCTCCTCCCTGCCCTCGGACCAGGGAAGCCGCCACAGCCGCCGCCACCACCGGGCGCACCATCCCCACCTCCCTCTGACAGGCGGCCGGCCCCGCGGGCGGGCCCCAGCGCGGAGGGAGCGACCGGGCCGTGCGCGGCAGCCCGCCCTCCCCGATTGGCAGCCTCGGCCGGCCAATAGGAGGCCACGCTAGCCCACGTGACCCACCCACTTCCCGGCCTCTTTGTAGCCCCAAGGACCAATCAGAGGGCGCCGAGGGGAGGAGGCGGTGCTAAGGCTGGAGGAGGGTGGTGCTATCTCCTCTCCTGCCGGTCCGGCTCGCAGAAGCTCCGGCTTTGTCTGCCGGAGGATCGGGGCGCGGGCCTCGGGCATCGGGCGCCGCGGAGCAGACAAAGGACGCACCCCGCGCGGCAGAGGCCGGGCCAAGTCCTCTGCTCCATTGGGCGGCGAGCGCGACCCGGGGCGGGGAGTCCTCTCTTTGGAGTTTCCCCGCCCTCTTGAACAATGGGGCGCCGGCGCCGCACCCCAGCTCGGGTGGGGACCGGGCTGGAAGCCCCGCGATGGGCGAGGGCTGCAGCAGCGTGGATGGAGAGCTCAGCATTGTCTCTGCTGCCCGAAGGTGCCTGGCCTGGGCCCTGTGAGGTCTGTGCTGCCGTTCCCATTTCAGAGATGGGGAAACTGAGGCCCTCGCTGAACCGAGAGCTACGCCCTCCCCAGGCACCTGCTGTGGGCCAGGCGCTGTGTCAGGCAGGACAGGGGGCCTAGAGACCCGTCAGGAGCGGAAGATACCACCTTCCTCCGTTGGGGAGACAGGCTAACAGGCACACTTCACCCGAAACCCCGGTGAAAATAGGATCAGACGAGTGGAACCTCAGCTTCATGTCTCCTGCCAGTGGTTTTGTGGTCTAAGCACAATTCTCACCTCTAAAATGGGGATGCTACACACCTAACCCACCCCCATCCCCCTCTCACAGAGCTGTTGTGAGAATTATGTGCTGAGAGGACTTAACCCAGTGCCTGGCCCTTAGTAAACCCTCATTAATGCTAACTACTCTCAGTGTACAGTGTTAGGACAAGCCCCACGCCACAGCCCTACTGTGATCCCAGAGCCGCCTGCCTGTTGCAGGGATTGGGGTCGGTCTGACAGCAGTGCTTGACCCTGGGTGACACTAAACCCTTGTGAAGCTGGAATTCCAGCGCGCAGCCTCGCACCATCCACCCAGGATCCAGAGCTTGCTCAGGCGCAGCAGCCTCGCCTCAGCGGTTTCCAGGGGGAGCCAGGCGGGGCGGGTTCATCATCTGACAGGGCTTAATCCCATACCAATGCCAACCCATTCCTGGCCCTCCCTACGTGATGCTTGCCTTTGTGCATGGCTTCCCTTTAGTCACTGGCCTCCGAAAAGAACAGCAGGATGAGATTTGCGTGTGAACCTGCATAAATGTTAATGAAAAAATGCATTTATTTACCTGCACAAGTACTGGGTGGGGAGAGGATGTGTATGTACTTGTGAATGAAAGCATAAACATCTTTGTGAGTCTGTGTGTAGAAGCATTATAGGTATTTGTGTGAGCTTATGAGTATGGGAGCAATATCAATTTTTTTTTGAGGAGGATTAGCCCTGAGCTAACATCTGTACCCATCTTCATCTATTTTATATGTGGGATGCCTGCCACAGCATAGCTTGATAAGTGGTGCATAGGTCCGCCACCGGGATCTGAACCAGCAAACCCTGGGCTGCGAAGCAGAGCATGCAAACTTAACTGTTCCAGCACCAGGCTGGCCCCAGCAATAGCGATTTTTGTAGATTATGTGTTTTAAGTATCTGCATGTGTGCTGGTGTGTTTTATGTATATTTTCTGTCTGTTTTTGCATTCGTGAATATCTATGGGTATGTCTTGGTAGGTCTGTCTGTGTATGTAAGGTGAGGGACAAAAGGAGAGGGGTGTGTGTGGGGGGGGGCTGTTCTGGTTTCAGACCAGTATTTAGCAAGCACAAATCAAGATTCTGTTTTTACTTCTCTTGGGGAAGTGGGTGGACAGGCCATGCCCTTTCCCCATATTCTCTTGCTGATTCTTCCTAGCCCTCAAACCCCAACCAAAATACCATATCCTCTGAGACGTTGCTGGACCTCTGAGTGGGAATGAATCCCTCCCTCCCCGTTTTCCCACTGCCCTTTGTTTATTCATTGATTACAACCCTGATCTATCAGTCTAGCTCTCCCCTGCCTCTTCCTAAAAGGATTAAGGATGGCTTTCAGAAATATATACAACAGGATAAATGGAATGGCCCACATGGCTTTAATGCTTCTCACAGACGTGCATCAGCGGTAATACTAGAACTTGCAACTTGTGTGTCTGCCTCTCCCATCAGGCTGTTCCCTCTGTTCTCAGTGCCTAGCAGGGATGACATGTGAGTGCTAGTCCTTGCTGGTTAAGTTGAATTAAACTGAAAAAGAGATCCTGTGGTGCCATGGGAAGAGCTTGTATCTTTAGAGTCAGACAGATCTGAGTCTTGACTTTGCCAGCTCTGTGACCTTGGAAGAAACCTTTCACCTCTCTGAGCCTCAGTTTCCTCATCTATGAAATGGAACCAATAGATTCTGTCTCCCTTAGTTGGGCTAAGCATTGAAGAGAATGTTTTTACAGAGCCTGGCACACAGAAGTTGCTGGATCTATATAGATTCGTATTTGATTTATACCAGTGCTGACCTTGAGCCTTGTTGGCTGAAGGACCGCAGCAGAAACCTCTGTCCCATAATTTCCCCATCAGATGACACAGCTTGACAGTTGCCCTACCAGATATCCCCAAGTGACAGCTGAAAAATGCTGGGTTGGCCCTAAGCTGTGCTATATCAGAGATTCTCTGGCAGTAGGGGAGAAAGGCTGATGCGGCTTCTTTGCCTGAGAATCACAGAGAGAGACTAGAAGACCTTGCTGAAGTGATCCAAGCCAGCTCCCTGCCTCAGACAGGGATCACCCATGCCCGGGCTTCCAGGATAGGTTAACTACCCTGTAATAGATGTAGAAAATGTTGGATTTCTTTGAAAGGTAATTTAAGTATATTCATGTTGATTTAATCAACCTGTAAGTCTTAAATTTCTTGCTCTGCCATCATCTCTAAACCACAGATGACTTTTTTAAAAATTTCTTAGGAATAATATTTTACTTTGTGTTTAAAAATCAGAAACACCTTAAGTATCCAACATCAGAGAAAGGTATATCTGTTCCATTTAATTATATAAAATTAGTGTAAGGATGGCTATGAAGACAATATAGCAAATATTAATAATAAATCATTGAATTCTTACTGTGTGCTAGACATTATACTAAGAGCTACACATGAAATATTTTGTTTAATCCTAAGAAGAACCCCAGGAAGTAGGTGCTATAATTATCCCTATTTTACTGATAAGGAAACTAGGGCACAGAGAGGTTAAGCAACTTGCCCAAGGTCACTTACTAAGTGTTAGAGCCAGAAATCAAAGTGAGGCTGGCTGGCTCTAGCTGTCACCCTCACCAACTGTGCTATAAAGGGAAAATGCTTATGATATAATGTTAAAGAAGAAAAGAGAAAATAAAACTGATAGCTGTGACTCTCTGTGTCATAGAATGTTGACTGACACTTCTCCTGTTGCTCCAGCACTGCAGCTAAGGCCCAGGGCACTAAAGAGAGCTGGCAACCCACCCATGACACCTGGGGCCACAGGACTTCATGAGGGGCCACAGATCAGCAGGGGTCAAAGAGGGCCTTGTCAGAGTGGGTAAGCAGCCTGAACTTCCTCCTGTAGGCAATGGAGACACTGTCAAGGGCCCTGTCTGAGTGCTGTTTGTATACTCAGCACCTAGCACAGTGTCAGATACACTCAAGAATTGTTCGTTGAGCTAAGAGGAGTCTTATGATATGGCAGACACTGTTCCAGGAGTTTTGCATTCATAACACATTTATGCCCCAAAGGTAGGGCTATCACCCTTACTTGAAAGAAAAGGAAACTGAGCCTCTGAGAGGTTAAGGACTTGCCCAAGATCTGCCCACCTCCAAAGCTGATCTCTAGACCACCGTCTGTTAATGTGGCCACTGTGCCTTGCACGTAGCAGGAGGTCAGTGAACACGTACTGAGAGAAAGGACACATGCACGCCAAATTGAGCCCTCCTACTAGAGCAGACTTTAAGGAAAGAGAAGCCTTGGGAGTAAGCAAAGAAAAAAAGGCATAATCATATATTCGATGTGGCTCAGCAAAATAACCTCATCGCCCAGATTCCAATAAAACACGGAAACTTTCCCCTTTCTGGTTTCATTGAAACAGCAATGCTGACATGGACAATCTCTAATCCTGCCGGAGCCTGGCCTCCTATTGGCTGTGGCTAGATTGTTTGGCAGCTTCTGAGGACAATTTTTGGATTATTGGGGCTACTATTAACAAAGTCTGCCCAGCAAAGGACACTCACAGACAACTCACAGAAAGAGAAATACAGATGGCTAGGAAACGTGAAATACTGTCCATTCAACTTGAGTAATCAAAGGTTTGCAAAGTGAGACAATGCATTACCATTTTTTTAACCCATTGAATTGGCCAGAATTT
This sequence comes from Equus quagga, assembly GCF_021613505.1. Lineage (NCBI taxonomy): Eukaryota > Metazoa > Chordata > Mammalia > Perissodactyla > Equidae > Equus > Equus quagga. Next base: position 82,135,493 of record NC_060267.1, read on the forward strand.
TAAAAAACTGGTAATATTTGTTGCTGCCGAGGGAGTGCCTCACACTGTTGAGAGGAACAAAGTGTTAGAACCCTTGCAGTAAGTTTGTACTCTTTGACTCATCATTTCCACTTTTAAGTATCCATTTTTATATCCAAGGGAAATAAATAATCAGATGTAAATTAAGATTTATATACAACAATGTTCATCAGAATGGTATTGATAATGGTGAAAATTAGAAAAATCTACACAAATAACAATAAGGAATAGGTTAAGTACTTTGTGCTCTATGACCTGCCTATGTTGGAACAATATACATCTATGAAAAATGATATTCATGAAGGAAATTCTTACAATATAAAATTGTTAACACTACACGCCTCTTAGAAGGGCCAAAATCTGGACACTGACAACACAGATGCTGGTGAGGACGTGGAGCAACAGGAACTCTCCTTCATTGCTGGTGGGAGTATGAAAATGCTACAGTCACTTTGGAAGACAATTTAGTGGTTTCTTATAAAACTAAATATACTCTTACCGTATGATCCAGCAATTGTGCTCCTTGGTATTTACCCAAAGGAGCTGCAAACTTATGTCCACACAAAAACCTACACACAGATGTTGATAGTGGCTTTATTTGTAATTGAATTCATAATTCAAAACTTGGAAGCAGCCAAGATGTCCTTCAGCAGGTGAATGGATAAATAAACTGTGATACGTCCAGACAACAGAATATTATTCAGCGCTAAAAAGAAATGAACTATGAGGCCATGAAAAGAGATGGAAGAACCTTAAATGCATGTCACTAAGTGAAAGAAGTCAATCTGAACAGGCTGCATACTGTATGATCCCAGCTAGATGGCATTCTGGAAAAAGCAAAACTGTGGAGACGGTAGAAAGATGAGTGGTTGCCAGAGTTTGGGGAGAGGGGAGGAAGGATGAATAGGTGGAGCGCAGAGGATTTTAGGGCAGTGAAAATGCTCTAAGTGTCATTATAATGATGGCTACATGTCAGCATACATTTGTCCCAACTCATAGAACGTACACCACCAGGGGTGAACCATAATGTAAAACTATCAGCTTTGCGTGAATAAGATATGTCAATGTAGGTTTGTTAATTGTAACAAATGTACCACTCTGGTGAGGGATGTTGATAACGGGGAAGGCTGTGCATGTGTCGGGGCAAGGGGTAGGTATATGGTAAATCTCTGTACCTTCCTCTCAATTTTGTGAACCTAAAACTGCTCTAAAAAACTAAAGTCTTATTTAAAAGTATAGGTTACATGACGGTTTATACTATGATCCCAATTATGTAAAGCAACATATGAATATATGTATAAAATAAAAGACCAAAAGAAAATATGCCAAAGTGTTAACAATCTCCATCTCTGAATGATTGCATTATGGATATTTAAAATCTTTCTCCTTTACACTTTTTTGCATTTGACAATGTTTTTTTTACAGTAAGCGCATATTACTCCAATGATCAGGAATAACCAACAATAGAACTCATTTGGATCTTGGGATGTGTCTGACAACCACATCCTTGATCTGCCTCCGTAGCATCTCTTCTTAAGATGATGAGGGGGAGAAAGTCCTAAGTCGGAAACTCACATGATTGCAAAGCACCTTCCCCAAACAATGAAGTTAAATGTTGAAATCCTGCTTCCAAGTCCTTCTGATGCTAAAAATAGGCTCTGAAAAGCATTTGCTGCAGTTCTTGGAGATCTACTGAAGGACATCATTCACAGTGGGCACCAAGTCAAACTCTCGCTCGTCATCAGTGTTGGCCATAGAGCAAAGAATTTGAACCACCGAGGGGAGGAATGGGGCTGGAGATAGTCACAAATCTCTCTTTCCCTCAGGTTGCTATGATTGTAATAAAGGGGATTACTGACAGGTACAGAACACTCAGAGCTTTCCCAGTCATCTCACTTGAGCTTTGCATCGACCCTTGTGGGAAGATGATCACAGTAGCAGCAGCGCTATCAGTAACAGGGACTAACGTTTACTGAGTACTTATGAGATGCCAGGCATCAATGGTAAACATGCAATGTACATTATCCCTTTTAATCTCACACTGTGAAGTAAAAGGAGTGTTTATCTCCACTTTGTAGGTCAGTATACTGTCACTAAAAGAAGTCAAATGACTTCCCCAAGGTCACCAAGCTAATAAATGGAACAAGTAGGATTCATAGCCATTTGTTTAGTCCTCAAGTCCAGAGTGATTTCCCCAACTGCTTACTGAACTTCTTAAACTGTGATTATTTCTTATTGCTATTGTTATTAGAAACGACATGAGTTTAGCAGTAAAGACTGCTGGGTTCAATCCTGGTCTTTCTAGCTGTATAATCTTAAACAAGTCACTTTAGCTCTGTGTCTCAACTTCCTCCTCTGTAGAATGAGAATCATAAAATCTATCTCACAGGGCTCAAGGCCAAAGAAAACAATGTATATGAAGTGTTGAGCCAAAGCCTGCCCCTTGATAAACACTCAAAAGACATTGGAACATATTTGATTTTCCTAAACCTTGTCTTCTCACATAGTGGATCAAGGCCAGAAGAGTACAATGACTTTGGGGTTCAATGCCCAGAATTTCTAGACTCTCAGAGGAGTCAAACTCCCCAACCTGTTTCTATGACCCCAGCCCTCTTGAAGGGCCTCCTTTACCGGAGTGGGTACCTGTCATTGGAATGTGTACCTAGCATCTAGGGCTGAGAGAGTGGCAGGAGTGGGCACTTGACTCCTCGGGTGCCCCCTGAGAAATCCAGGCCTTTACGACTACGATGCGCTTTGTTGAACTCTTTTGAGGGTAGCCTTGTCCATTTCATGCTGGCTTCTGAGGGCTGGATGATAGGAAACCCAGTCCTAGAGAAGCAAATGTTCCCCTGCAAAAGCCACAGAAAAAGCAAATATCAGAGCTGGAAGGGGACTAAGGGATCAGCCCCTCCAAGCCTGACCTTGTACACATGATAAACCAAGACCCAGAGAAGGGAAGGACCTTGTCAAGGTCCCTCACTGCACGTTAGTGACAGAACCAGGGTCAGATCCATACCTGCTGACTCTCAGGCCACCATCAGACCCACATCATTCCTTACAGAGGAGGCAGCCGAGGGCCAGCAAGAGAGCTACAGTCTGCTGGTTGGAAACCCAAGGGCCTTCCCATCCACAGCACTGCCCTTCCGACGTCTGGTCCAAGGCTTTCTTTATGTCACAAGGCTCCCTCGCCAGAAACTTTCCTCCTGGAATCACAGAAACGGTGCCCGGCTGCCAGCTTTTCATCAATGGCCAAGGCAGTATTTGAAATGATGACAATAATCAGGATCTGCTCTCAGGCAGCAGTCGGGACCTCAGGAATGGCCAAATCTTCCAAATTAGGCCACAGGAGTGTCAGAGAACCAGAAACAATGTCTTTCCCATTCCATCAGGCCTGGATTAGAACTGCTATGAAGGGGGCCCTAGGAGATCAGGCGTGCTCTCAGGCCTGGGGGTCTGATTTCCTCTCTCCAACAATTGCTGCACTTTTCTTATAATCCTTGGGCGTTTATTGAGTGTGTGCAACGCCTCAGAGGCAGCCTGGAATTTGGCGTTGGATGTAATCCTTAACCACATACTGGCAGCACTACTTCAGAGACAGGAACCTTGGAATCTCTGCCATCCAGTCCCATGTTGGAGAATTAGTCTATGAATCAGCCAAGCTGGGTTCCCAGCCCAGAGCATCTCCCTTCAAGGTGAAATGGTCTGGTGGAAAAGTCCAGGATCTCGTAGGCCTGGCTGCACTGCTTCCAGCCTATGTTACCTAGCGCAAAAATCAACCTCTCTAAGCTTCAGTTGTAACATCTGTGAAGTGAGCATATGTGCCTGGTCCACTTGTTCTGTTGCTAGGAGAATTCATTCATTCATTCATTCAGCATAAATATATTAAACACTGATCTAGAGATACCCTAGTGAAGAAGACCAGAAATAAAAAAAAGGATACCCTTGCACTCATCATGCTTACAATATAGTAAGATCATCAATTAACAAATAAATGGGTAAATAAGCAAGATACTTACAAATTATGATAAATGCTTTGTTCTTAGTGCCCTCGAGTGGATTCTGACTCCTAGATACCCTGTGTACAGCAGAGCAGAACCCTGCCTGGTCTTTTTGCACCATCCTCTCAACTCCCAGTGCTATATCAATGCTCTGCTGCTGTTCATAAGGTTTTCATGGCCAATTTTTTTCAGAAGTGGGTTGCCAGGTCTGTCTTCCTAGTCTACCTTAGTCTGGAAGCTCCGCTGAAACCTGTCCACTATGGGTGACCCTGCTGATATTTGAAATCCCAGTGGCATAGCCTTCAGCATCACAACACGCACCCACTACAGGATGATAACTGACAATGGGTGGTGTGGTTCCCTAACCTGGAAACAAACTCAGGCTGCGGTGGGGAGAACGCCAGATCTTAACCACTAGACAAGGTGGCCATGACAAATGCCACAAAGGAGATTAAAAGGGCTCTGTGACACAGAATAACTGGGAGACATTCCCTTGTGGGGGTCAGAGAAAGCCTCTTTGCGGATGTAACATTAAACTTGAAATCAAAAGAAGGAGCTGGCTCTGCAAAAACCAGGAGGAACAGCAAGTGCAAGTTCCTTTCCCAGGAGGTGGGGAAGGAACTGAAAGGAGCCCAGGACAGACGAAGAGAAGGAGAACGTGGTGGGAGATAAGGTAGGAGCCAGCCAGGCAGAGCTCTGTAGCCATGTAAGTAGATTGGATTTTCTTCTAAAAGCAAAGAGAAGTCGAGGGAGAGCTTAAGGAGGGGTGAAGTGGATCGCAGGTGAGGAAGGGCAGGAGCATGGCAAGCAGGGAGAAGGCTGAGTTGTCCAGGCGTGAGAAGATGGCGGCCTGGACTGGCCGAGAGGCAGATTCAGGATCTATTTGAGAGACGGAACTGTCCAGACTTGCTACTGGATTGAGTGTAAGGTGAGGGAAACAAAGAAATCAAGAATGATTCATAGGTTGGGGAATCAATGAGATCTGTCATTCATTCAACAAACATCAGTTAAGCACCTGACCCCATTCTTGGTATTGTGGATAAAGATGGGGATGAAGATTACAGCTTAGTCAGGGAGATAGTCCAGAAAATAGGCAAATTAATGCCTTTAAATAAGTGCAGTAAATTATACAGAACATCTAACACTGCTGAGGGAAAAGGATCAAAGAAGTCTTAGGGGAGGGGAATTTGAGCTGAGTCTTAAGGGAGGAACAGGAATAAAGAGGACAAGAGGTTTGGAGTCATAGAACAGAGTTCTGAAATAACAACAACAACGGCAGTAATAATAGTAGTGGTAGCAGCTGATATGTGTTAAGCCCTAACAATGTTCTTGGCACTGTTATAAACACAAATTAACTCATTCAATCCTCATGTAAGAATGCTATGAGGTAGATACTATTATTATCATCTCCCCTTTATGCATGAGGAAACTGAGGCACAGTTAGCCTCTGTGATATAACTCATTCACGGCCACACATCTCATAGCAAGCTCCAATCTCATGCAGTTGGGCCCCAGAGGCCATGCTCTGCCCACCACACAAACTGCCTCTCTGTGGGAGAGCCCTGCCCTTGAAGGCTGACAAGTGCAGAAAGTGTGGGGTGTGGGAAGGTAGATGTTGGTGGGAGGTGAGATAAATGGCATGAAAGTGTTTTGCAAACTGTGAAGTCCTGTCCCCAGGCAGATTGTCATCGCCATGATTCAATAAATGCCTTCCCTCTGTGAGAAACAAAGGGTTCTCAGCAGCATCTCTGGGTTATTGGCCTAGGAGGACAGAGGTGCTTGAGGGACCTGCCCAAACAGAGGGCATCTCAGGAGAGGATGAGTGGAAGGGAACCTGACCCTGAGTTGGGAAGCCGCGGTGTGCGTTCCGGTCCTAGTTCTGCCCCTAACTTATTACACGGTTGTGGGTGAGCCACGTCTCCAGCCGGTCTTCCTTATCTCTAAGATGGGAGGGGAGGCGTGGGGATTCGAAGGGCTTACCTGGCCTTCACATTCTGAACAATTGCTGATGCTATGGGTGCTCTGATTCTCGACTGGACAGACAAGGAATGTCTGCTTGGGACCCTTTAGAAAAGCAAAATGCCACCTTGGATGAGAATGGTACCATCCAGAAAGCAAGATCCAGGCAGGATAGGAAGGCTATGGCTTATGTCTCTTGAGTCCATGGTCTCCAGGTTAAACGCCTCTCATTCCTCCTGTCCCCGCCAGGACACTGGTCTCCATGCCCCTTAAATCAGGCTCATTCCTGTCCCTCGGAATCCTCCCGAGAGGGTCTGAGCAGCACAGCATGGTAGACCCTGTACTTCCGAGGGTGCAGCCAGAAGATGCCAATGCTGTTTACATGCTAGGGGGTCCTCTTTAGTTTCCTGTGACCCAAAACCCTCAGGGCTTTGTCACATGTGCTGCTGCAAGCTCCACCTTGTGCCGCTGGTTTTGGGGCCGCTGCCCTAGAATAAAGAATGTCCCTTTGCAATGCAGCACTGGATCTTTCTCCGCACGTCTTGGGATGTCCACAGAAAAAAACAGCCTCATAGGCCTGCGAGAGAACCTTTTCCATCCGAGTAATGCAATCCAAACTCTTCTTGCTGACCCAGAGCTTTATAAACTGTAAAGCACTTTCATACATTATTAATTCACATATTATTCCTTTTGCACCTCATAAAATCCCTCAGCTAGTTTGGACAGGGGTAGGGTTGCCAGATAAAATACAAGATGCCAGTTATATTTAAAGTTTAGATAAACATGGAATAATTTTTTTAGTGTAAGTATGTCCCAAATATTGCACAGGACATACTTATACTAAAATATTATTCCTTATTTATCTGAAATTCAAATTTTACTAGATATCTTGTGTTTTTATTGCCTAAATCTAGCAACTCTAGACAGGGAACATTAACCCCACTTTGCAGAACTGTGGCTCCGAGGAGTGAAAGGATTTATTGAAACTCCCTGAGAGCAGGGACAATGTCTGATACATTTTAAAAATTTTAGTATTTATTTATTTTTTAAACATGAGTATATTCCCTTAAAGCCAGGGTATCCCTCCCTTTAGGGGTGATCTGAAGGATTTTTGCTACACGAAAAGCCTATTCTTCTGAGAATCTGTACCCTGTGTTTGTGTAGGTGTGTATATTGCACAGAGCATTAAATGTTAATGATTCATTTTTAATCCCCAGTTCCCAACCTGGAGTTAGTGCTGAAAAGACGCTTAGGAAGTGTTTCCTCAACTGTTGGGCTTTCTGAGTCTCTCATTCCTAGGGGACCCCTAGAGGGGGAAAGAGAGAGCAGGCTTAGGACAGAGAACAGCCCCAGGAACTGTGTTAGCCCGGTGTTCTTCCTATGTACTTGTGCCTAATGAGTTTCAGGAAAGCCGAGAGAAACTATAGAACGTTGTGCAATGATCACAGAGTGTCACAAAAAGGTTCCTTTTCATGACACTCGCCTCTCGCTCCACGTTCAGGACCGCAGGGAGGCCTGCCCAGGGCTGCCACATCCCGGGAGGTCTTGGCACATGTGATCCCCAAGGAGTCCCTATACTGTCAAAGACAGAAGCCCAAAGTCCCTTCTCTGTCCTCTGGATGAGCAGACCAGTCAGGGACGCTGGTGGGACAGCCTCCACGGTGACTCTGGGCTAGATTCAACTCCTCTCTCTCATGATGGCCGTCTTGGGCTCTGCCCAGTGACAGATCACAGACTGATGTCATCTGCCTAGCCAGAGCTGTGAATAAACACAGACACTCTGAGAAGACTTGAGTTGCTGATGACAGAGGTCAGGGGTCTTGTTTCCTTGCCAGGCTGTCAACTAAGAAAGATGACCTGCTGAAAAATTGGAGCCTGGGCACGAGCACTAAGTTTTTCACTGTCTGAGGTTCAATGGTAGAATCCTAGAATGTTCGAATTAGAAGAGAGGGCCTTAAAAAGCATCTGGGTCTGTTCCAAACAGTCTCATTTTTTCCAGAAAGAAACACCAAGGCTCAGAGAAGGAAAGGACCTAGTCAAGCTCACACAGTCACCGGGCAGCAGAAGCAGGTCTGGAACTCGTATTCCTTCTGGGTCTTGCATTCCTGATTCACGTGATCGACTTTCAGTGCAAAGCAAACAACAGGTGGGGGCAGATGTGGTCACTAACCCGTGTACTGGGCTGTGGGTCACCACGCTTTACCCCTGGCACACCCTTAGCATCTTAACACAGCCTGTCACCCTCTCCTCCCTGGAGGCCCAGCCGTCCACAGGCCGTGGATTAGAAATAAACTGCTCATGGCCAAGGCCTTGATATTGGAGATGATATGGCCCACAAAGATCATCTCATCTAGTTCCCTTCACAATGCAGAGTCCCCGGCCTCTGTCCTGGAAAATAGTTCCAAGAACCAGTGAGCTCAATGAGCTGACAGAATGGTGGGGAGGCCCCACGGAGGCAGCGTGTGGTGAGTGGGCCAGGGATGGACAGGGTGGGCTGGACAGAGTGTGGAGCCAGCCCAGGTGGGCAGCAGCAGCACCCTTTGCCTCCTGTCGGCTCTGTTCAGAAGTTCACAGTTCTTTGTATATCGAACTAAAGTCTGTCTCTGTGAACTTCCATCCACTGGGTCCGGTCTGCTCCCTCTGCAGACTTGCATGGGAGGTGGCTCAGGTCACGCCACAGGTCAAACAGCCAAGGTAGGTGGGAAGCCCCGTCTGCATGCAGCCCAGCCAGGGCTCTCTCCCCTGCCAAGTCCATATGCCCATCCCAATTAGGAGAAAAATGATAAAACCGAGAGAAGAAGAGCACAGGCAGCTCTGCCTGGGATTTTTGGATGGAGTCCCCCGCACGCGCTGGCTCCGAGCAGAGAACAGAACAGCCTTTGATGCCTCTGTCATGGAGCTGATGTTCTGGTTAGGGAATAGGACAATTGATGGGTAAATAAATAAGATAATTTTAGGAAACGACAGTGCTAAGAAGAAAACACAGGCTGATAACGGGATAGAAAATGACTGAAGAACAGCATGACCCATCGGAAAAGGTGCCCATGTTGCTGAGGCCTGAATGAAGACAAGGAGGTGAGTGTGGGAAGATCCAAGGAGAGGGAACAGCACATGCAAAGTCTCTTGCCCAGGAAGAAGCTTGGTGTGTTTGAGGAAGAGAAAAGCCAGAATGGGTAGAACACACGGTGAGTGAGGGGAGGAGGGGAAGGAGATAAGATCTGAGAGGAGGTTGTGGTCTAAGCCACAACCTACCACACTGCACTTCGCTAAAGATTCAATCATGGTGACGATTCCACTTGCAGAGGAGCAGAGCCGCAGGGAAGCAGGCGTCCCAGCATCATTGGGAGGATAGCTGTGAAGGCCAGATGCTCACACACATGTGACTGGATTGGGGCCACTGGGGCAGCTCTGCTGGGACCTGCTGCTCTGGTCTCAGATCCAACAGGAGACATCCCTCCTGGGGTTCTGTCTAGGCCAGACAACCTCGGGAGGGCTTGTCTGCCGCTCCCCCGGGCACACCGCACTCCTGAGGGAGCCCCATGGGTCAGAAGCAACTAGAGAAGGAAACGTAGGTGTTACGAGTTTCTGTGAAAGCCTCTGAGCCTCATCTCCTTCCTGGGGCTCCTTCTCTCGCTCAGAGTCTTCACAGGGGCTCTTCACCTCCTTCCTCCATCAGGCCTGTTCTCAGAGTCGGCTCGGATCCCATAGTTCACCCTGCGGTGCTGGCAACGTGCCCTCTCCCAGGTGTCCTGCATTTTATCAAGAGTCAAAGTCCTGAGCCAAAGGAATGCATCTAGAATTGTGTCACTTCAGTGATCTGCCATCCCGGTGGGGGTGGGAGGGAGCGCCTCTGAGTCAGCCCCTGGATGGCAGGGCCCTGCCTGGAGCTGGGTCTTCTAACTCCAGGGTTGGCACAGAGCTCTCTCTGCCATGCTGCCTTGCTCAGGTAAAACATTTATTTCCGCCACAGGCATTTGACCCTTGGGAGTTCATGAGCGATTCTAGACAGCACCCAGCTCTATACGAACTGCTGATGTACGATTCCTGCACAGGCAGTTGAGATGAGGGCGGGGTGGCCCTGAATAAGCTGACAGAGGACTGGGCTATCACTTGAGGATGTTCTCACGGAAAAGTCTATCCTCTTCCAGAAAATTCTGCCTGGCCCAGCAAATTGTCTTGTCATCTCATTGGCACTGCTTCTGTATTTCTGTCCCATTTCAGACCAGGAGAGAACACATGGGCAATCTCTGTGAGTTGTTTTCATCTTTCTTTAGGATGATCTAACCTTCAGTAACAAGGCCAAGAAAACCCATTCCTATCCTTTGGTCCCTCAGTCTGCTTCTAGGAATCAGCCCTAAAGAAATACTTCTAAAATTGTTTTAAAAGCTTGTTTTAATAAAGGTTGATAGTTTTACATATGATAGCAGAAACCTGGAACTTTCAGGTGCCAAATGACAGGTAGATGAACAACGTTTGGCCCATTCATTTGAAGGAATACTATGACACGCTTAAAAATGACAGATATAAATCTCATGGAGACACGGAAAATATATACGAAAGAATGTCCAGTGAAAAGATTACAATCCAAAATTGCACAAGTCTTTCAGTTTCTTCCCTGGAGGCCTGTGGGTGAAAACTGGAAGAGCTCAAGAAGGATTTAAATAAAGCTCATCTCTTTTTTTGTGGGTATTTGCATGCGTAAACAATGGAAATAAAGTAATCCTTGTGAAAATACTTTCTAACTTTTAAATATTGTTCAACATAAATGATTATTCACTTTCTTTTAAAAATAGCATATAATTTTAATAACTGCTAATTGTTCCGTCCTATACTAGGTAGTAGGGACAAAGAAATGATTGTTTGCTACTTGGGATTCAAAAGAGTGGGGATGGGGCTGGCCCCGTGGCCGAGTGGTTAAGTTCTCACGCTTTGCTGCGGCAGCCCAGGGCTTCACCGGTTCAGATCCTGGGTGCAGACATGGTGCCAGTCATCGAGCCACGCTGAGGCGGCGTCCCACATGCCACAACTAGAGGGACCCACAACTAAGAATGTGCAACTGTGTACTGGAGGGCTTTGGGAAGAAAAAGGAAAAAAATTAAATCTTTAAAAAGAAAGAAAAAAAAGAAGACTGGGGACAGAATCTTGACCAGGTCTCTCCCTTCTCAGGTTACTCCAGGAGTTGGGGTCCAGAGCAGGAGCAGCACATGCTCACACCCAAAAGATGGCAGATCGCTTTCTCCATCAGCACGTGTCCTGGACCGGGGGAAACCACCTCTCGGGTCCAAGTGGCCTGTCCTTCTAGAAAACACTCTGCTCCCCCAACAAATCACATTCACCATATCAGTCAGGATTTTTAGCTGCAAACAACAAAAATCTACAACGGATAGTTTGATACTAAGTTATTATTACTGTTACCATCATCATTAGTGTTATTGTTGTATGCAAGCACTGTGCTTGGTGGTAAGGGTTTTATATACGTTATCTTTTTTTGTACATAATTTTGAAAAGGAAGGAATTACTCTCTGCTAAAAGTGAAGTAATTGAGGTTTAGAGAGGTTGAGAAACTTGCCAAGGCCACAGATTTACTAAGTGATGGAGATGGTTTTCCAGGCTAGAGGTGACTGCAGAGCTGGAGGTCTCAACCAGCAGGTCCTGCTGTCTCTACGGTGGAGCTCTTTCAGGTCTTCAGCAAGAATCCGACAAGCTGGTGATGGGGCCTCCATCCTCCGTGGGCCTCTACTGGCCTTAACGTTGCAGAGAAATTTCCAGGTTGCTGGCTAGAGTTGGTTGTTGACATTCACACCAGCAGAGCCATGAGGCTGGCTTTCCCCGCCGCTCACATGAACTGGCAAGAGGCAGAAATGCCCTCATGGCCTCAGGAAACATCTGTAAGTCCTCAAGGAGGCAAGAGCTGCCCCTTTATCGCCTTCCAGGAGAGATAGTGGGCCTGTCCCTGCACAGGGAGAGGACAAACATACTGCTTTTCCTTTCCAGGCTGGGTCCCTGCAAATGGAACAAGTCACTCACTCCTATTACACTTTTAGGATCAGACACTTGGGAGCAAACCCCTTACTGGGCAGTGGGGTCACAGTCCTGAAATCAGAGCCACCAACTGCCTTGTAGGGCTCGCAGGCCATGGCGAAGACAGTGACAAGAAGTATTTGCAATTCAAGGTGATTGGTGCCAGAGAAGGGATGTGGCGTAAGAGGAAAAGTATGAACTTTGGAGTCAGAAAGACCAGTTTCTTCACATCCTGGTTATGCGACTTTGGGCAAATTTCCTAACCTTGCTAGGTTGTTTCTTCATCTGAAAGAAATGTAAATAATTATACTTTTATTGCATAATTCCCACAAGAATTAAAAGGAACAAGTACGTCAATACTTAAAATTACCTAGCACATAGTCGGGGCTCACTAAATGGTAACTCTTAGTATTATTATAAAGATGCTAGTAGAGGCATCTATAAATGGTGTTGTTAAGGAGAAAACAACAGAAAGGACATATGAGCTGGGTTTTGACAGGTAAGTAGGAGTTCGTTGAGTGGCTGGTGGGCAGGAAGAGTTTTCTAGTTAGAAACAACAGCAAGGGCAGCTTTGTGAAGGAGCAGGGAATGTTCAGGATGCATGAGCAGACTAGTTAGGAAATACTGAAATATTCCCAAGTGATAAGGAACTAGCCTGGGGCAAGGTGACTCTCTGAAATCCCCTTTCTGCTGTCCTCATATAAAGGACCCTAAACGACCTCTCAGTGTAAATTCATAAACCAGCATTTTTGTAAGCTATGTTCCCTGAAGCGAAGCAGCCTCCACACCCCTGGCCGGCCTGTCCACAGGGAACAGATGAAGCTGAGGACCAGCCTCGAGGCACCCAAGCCTCTGACTCACCTTCTCTGGAGTAGCACAGGCTAGGGGTGGTTCATGGTGGAGCCACTTTCCTTGCTGTATAATGTCGGCAAGCCACTTCTCTCTCTTAACTCGCAGTCTTGTTATCTGAAACAATGAGAAGAATTATACATTACATAGAAGTCATCACATGCTACCTCAGTGCCCAGCACACAGCCTCTGCTGTGCAGGGAAAGGGGCTGCTCGCGTGCCAGAACTTACTGCAGAGGGAGGGCAGGACCACCATATGTCCGGTGAAGCTGCGCCATCTCCACGACTAAAGATGGAAAAAAAGACTTTGACCAAAATGACATATTTGAGATATTGCTCTGCACTTTGCTTTTCTCAATAAATAATAGATCACGTCAATATAGATGTTTCTCATTCTTTTTAAAAAATTATTTTATAGAGGTCATATTGGCTTATAACACTGTACGTTTCAGGTGTATATCACAATATTTCAGTTTCTGTATAGACTGCATCGTGTTCACCACCAATAGTCTAGTTTTCATCTGTCACCACACTTATGTGCCCCTTTACCCCTTTTTTTACTGAGATATAATTCACATACCATCAAGTTCAGTCTTTTAAAGTGTACAATTCAATGGTTTTTAGTATATTCACAAGCGTGTGCAACCATCACTACCATCTAATTCCAGAACAATTTCATCATGCCCAAAGGAAACCTTGTCCCCATCAGCAATCATTCCCCACTCCCCTCTCCCACCAACCCTCGGTTACTACTTATTTTCTGTCTCTATGCATTTGCATATTCTAGACATTTCATATTATATGCAGCCTTCTGTGCCCAACTTCTTTCACTTAGCATATTGTTTTCAAGGTTCATCCATGTTGTAGCATGTGCCAGAACTTCATTCCTTTTTATGGTTGAATAATATTCAATTGTATGGATATTATGCCACATTTTGTTTATCCATTCATTAGTTGATGGACCTTTGAATTGTTTCTACTTTTTGACTATTATGAATAATCCTCATTCTTTTTAATGGTGGCAGAGTATTCCACTGATGGAGTGTAGTTTATTTAAGCACTTCCTCCTGAAGGATAGTTCTGGTCTTCCTCATTTTTTGCTAATGCAAAATGCTAACGCAAAAAAAAAATGTTGCCACAGCATCTTCCATAAGAGGTAGTCAAAACTTACCCAGTTTCCTGAGGAAATTAACCAACCGAAGCAAAAAGTTATATTGACAAAGATATTAATTGCAGCACCTTTTACAGTAACAGAAAATTGGAACAGCTTAAGAGTCCACAGTCAGGAGCAATTTCGATAAATTTTATTATTTGATGAGATAATGCACAGTCAGTAAAAATGACAATTATGAAGGCAAGGTGACAACAAGTGAATTGCTAATGATGATCTTAAATGAAAAAAATACAACAAAATGCAAAATGGCATCACCTGCCCATGCTGGTTCTCACAATAGTAAGAAACGGGGCTGGGAAGCTCACCATGCCCTCAGGCCCTGAGTGGCCCATCACTGCCCCATCACCTTGACGTATAGAAGCTGGGCTTCCTCTCTAAAGAGCAGGCTGGGGATCACTGCTGCCCCGCGTTACTGAGGGTGCCGTGAGAGGACCCACTCAGAGGAGGGGGGAGGGCTCTCCCCCCAAGTGACAAGGGGGAGCAGATGTCACATTGCAACTCCTTAGGTCGTCAGAGGGTGGGTCATGGCTGGGCTGTGTAACCACGATGAGAATCATGGACCAAGGTCATCTTGGGGCTGTGGAACCAGGCATTCGTGAAGATTTCAGTGACTTGTTGTGATGGGTCCCCTCCGAACATCCTGCATGCTGTGCGGAGTCTCTTGCCAGCACTGAGCATCTGGGACAAACGCTGACTTCTTCGGGTGCTGCCTGATACTGTACTTTCCAGAGGAGTGACTGCAAGTGCATTCAACCGCAGCAACTGTGAATGCGTCCAATGGAACCTGTGATGGGAACCTCTTTTTTTTTAAATGTATGCTTTCTATCGTCATATTCATATATACCACAATCACTGATAATTAAGAACACACAATGTAGCAAAACCAATGATGACCATGCACCCTTCACAATATTAATGGGAAAAATTTAACCCCAACGGAGGATGTTGGATGGCAGGTTATTTCCTGTTGCTTGTAGTTATGATTTTTGTATTGGCTTTTATCAATACACTTAGCTTATATTGATTATTTATTGTAACTTAAGCTATGAGTTACAATAATAACTTAGACTATATATATTTTTTCTAAACATTCTAAACTTAAAATATACTAAATGTATAATTTTTGTTAAATCAAAGTTTATATGAAGAAATCTAAAGGGCCAATATCTTAGGGTATTCTATAAATAGTGGTTTCCACGTGCTCTTGCTACCAGCCTCTAATCAGCTCCATGAACTGTGAAGTGGTCTCCAAAATGTCCCCAATCTTAGGGAGAAGTTTGATGTTGTATTTGTTAGGGTCACAACTAAGCTGCTGTAACAAAGAGACTCTACAATATAGTGGCCCAAACATCAGCATCGATTAATTTCTCTCTTAAAAAACAGAACAGCCAGGCTAGGTTGGTGAGGTGGCTCTGCTGTGAGCAGGTATAGGGTTCCCTGTTGCTCTGCCACCCCCTAGGGTGTAATCATTTGCTTAATTAAAGCTGGGTTGCTACTCCTGGGAAAGAGGAAAGAGCTAACATCTAAGACAGAGAGCTTAAGTTAGAGATGACCCAGAAAGTGTGCATATCATTTCCTTTTATATGCTATTAGTCCAAACTTAACCACACGGCCACACCCAACTGCAAAGGAAACTGGGAAATGTAGTTTCCACTCTGCCCAGGAAGCTGGAGAACAGGGATTTGGGACAAATAGCCATTTGCTACAGAGACTTTTTTTTTTTTTATTTAAAAAAATGTATAGCAATAGAATTATACCACAATCCCTTCATACAACCACTGACATTTCTCTATGGTTCCTCCCTCACTTGATTTGTACATGTATTTCTACAAAGTTGTCAAAAGATTGTCTATGCAATTTTACATTCTACTAGAATAAAATAATGTGATAAAAATAACATTAGATTAAAAGAATGATATACTAGTTTCATCTGTGACATTGGCAAGGATTTTTTTAAACCACAGTAGCCAACGACCCAGAGATAGTGGGGACATGGCCACTTTCAAATGTTCTTAATGAGGGTGCAAATTTGTGCAACTTTAATGGAAGGCAATTTGCTGATACATCTCAAAAGCTTTACAAATTTAACCTCAGGGGGAAAATTCAGAGATGCAGGTACAGATTTGTATAAATGGCTAGCCATAAAAGCCATATTTGTAATAAAGCCTTATTTGTAATGCTAAAAAACAGAACCAACCTGTTTATCCAACAACAGGGAATTGTTTAAATGAATTATAACCCCTCCATCCACAGGATAGACTACTACACAGCCATTCAAATCGTGCTTTTGAAGAAAATTAATGATATGAAAATTCTGATATTATATTAAGTGAGAAAAGTGTATTGTAAAACAGCATAAGTGTTCTGATTCCAATATTTTGCTTAAAATTATTCAGAGATATAAAAATGACTTGAATATTCACCAAAATGTTAACAGTGGTTCTTCTGGGTGCTTGGTATTAGCAGTCATTTTACATCTGTGCCAATCTTCCTCCACTTTTTATATGTGGGTTGCCGTCACAGCAGGGCCGACGAGTGGTATGGGTCCGTGCCCAGGAACCCAACCCTCGAATTGGGCCGCCAACACAGGGTATGCCAAATATAACCACTATGCCACGGGGCCAGCCCCCTTAGCAGTGATTTTTACTTCCTTATTTATTCTTTTTTCACATTTTTTGCAATGGACATATATTACTTTTATAATAAAGGGCTTAGTTAAAACATTGAATTAGACATAGAGAATCCTAACACATTAGAGCAGGATGGATCCTTGGCAACAACTCCCTCATGCTCCACGTGGGGAAAGTGAGGCTCAGAGAGGGTAAGTGACTTGCCCAGAGTCACACTACTAGTCAGAACTGGGATTTGAACCAAGGTCTTACATCTTCAAAGCCAGTAGCCTTTCCACCACGCCACCCTAGAAAGAACATTTCTAAAAACAACTCGATCCCTAGCAGATTAGTCAGTGTTGAGGTGTACACAAAACAAAATGTGTCTGGAAGCCCTTAGAGGACTTAAAATAACTTAAAACACCCCCCCCCCAAACGTCCGCTATGATCAGTAAATGTATACCAGGAAAACAAACATTCACATTGATAGAAGAGATAGGGTATGAGAACTTCACTCATTCATTAAAAAAACATTTGTCAAGCAGCAGCTACACACCACTTTCCACACACTGGAGCCTGGTATTCAATGATGAACAGATATGATTCTTGCTCTTCTGGTGCTTACAGTATTTAAATTCTGCTCACGGCTGCTGAACACCTGTTACGCACTGCGCACTTCCACAGACCTTTGTTGCATCACGCCAGTGGTACTAATCCCCACTTACTGAGTTAGGGCCTAACAGCTACGCACTGTAACTAGGCACTCTTTCCAAGCTCACAGCAACCCTATGAGACAGCTGTTATTAAGCCTGTTTTACAGTTGAGAGAACTGAAGATCAAAGAGATTAAAGTGAATTTCCCAACGTTCCATAGATCGTCAGTGGCAGAGCTGTCTTCTAATGCATGTCTCTCTGTCCTTAAACCTATGGCCCTGTTCCCTACGTGACAGCTTCACCCACCAACACCCACTCATCACAAAACCTAAATAAAAGTCCAAGACTCAATGAATTTGGACCTATCAAGATTGACTGAACTTACTGGGATGGGGCCCAGGAATCTTCTGTTGTTTTTTTTTGAATCAGTTGTCAGATTTATTTTGAAAATGGTTGTCAGAATCTTCTGTTCTTACTACAATCTCTGTATTCTTTGTCCCTATGTTAAAGTTTAGGAACCACTGCCCTGATCTGTAACCTGGAATCCTACATACAGTTCAATCTTTCAAGAAAGAAACTATCCCCAAGCCCAGGCTAGAAGTATCAATTCTCAAATTTCGCTAGGGGGCAGTATAGACCAATGTGCCTAGAGCAGCAGTACTGGTGAATGCATACTTTTGTGTATGGTCCAGGCATCGGGCTGGGCAATGGTGGGTGATCCCTAGAACCCTTCTGCTGTTTACAAACTAGGAAAGCTGCTTTGGACAATGTGGTTGATGGCAAAGCAGAGTCATAATATTTTGCAGCCTCTCCCATCAAGAGGTGGAGTCTATTTACCCACCCCTTGATCCTGGGCTGGCCTCCCAACTTGCTTAGACCAAGAGAACATGGAGGAAGTGACTTGTGGAGCTCAGGAACCTAGACCTCAAGGCCTCGCAGCATCTACCTTTGCCCTCTTGGAAGGCTTCTGCATCCAGAACCGAAGCCCAGGTTGAAAGACCATGCGGAGAGGCCCAACTGCCCCAGCGGAGGCCCCAGACACATGGGCGAGGCGGTCTTAGACCACAACTCACCAGACTGGTTACCAGCTGACTGCAGCTGCCTGGGTGAGCCCAGCAGGCCCAATCAACCCACTGAATTGTGAGGAAAAATACATCGTTGTTGTTTTAAGCCACCAAGTTTCAGAATAGAATATTACACAGCAATCAATAACTGATAGAACAGCATTGCAAGGAGATTATTCATTTATTTAACAATTATATGGAGGCCTCCCCTGTACCAAGTATTATATTACCCCAGGTGTTGGGGATCTGTACCTTGTTGAACAAGACAGGAGAAGCTCCCAGCCTCGTATGGGTGAAGACAGACAATAAATAAGTAAACTGGTAGACATAGAATTTCATATGGAGAGAAGTGCTGAGAAGAAAAACAAAGCAATAAGGCGTTCAAAAGTGACTGGGGTTGGACATGAGGGTTTGGGGAATAGAGTGGTCATGGAACCATCTAGAAAGGTGAAATTTGAGGATAGTTCTAAGTCCTGAGAAGGAGAAAGACCTGTGGAGATCTGCGAGAATTGTGTTCCAGGAAAATGGAACAGTCAGTTCAAAGACCCCAAAGCAGGAAAAATCTTAGTATATTCAGAACACAGCCCGGAGGCCAGTGGGATTTGTTAAATGCAACACATACTAGTCTAAGAAGCCATTTTAACTTATTTAGAATTCTTCATAGCTCGGTTTTCCCAGCACTCAGAACATGTAATGTCGGTCACTCACATTCATGAAATGCTAACTTAAAAGGATATAATTCTAAAGTATTTGTCAAAATATGTCTAAAAATTATTTCTCGTTCTGGCTTTTGAATCAGCAAACTGTTTCCCACTTTTCTGTAGTTCTTATTGTCTTTAGTTCTCTGCTTATGTTCAGAATCTGATTTTCAGATCTAGAATACCTCTTCAAAGAACATCAAGTGGTTTTAAACCAGACCAAATACATTATGGGGTCCCTATTAAGATGGGAAACTAACACTGGGTTTTCTCTCTCTCCCTCAAAATCCATTCTGGAGGAATTATTTAAGCAAAATGGAAGGATGGAGTTGAGAAACTTGGAAAACAATATACAAGGAGAGGCCTCTGGGGAGAAAGAAATCTGTCTGGAACTCATGTGTGCACCTAGGAGCTAGGAGGGGCTACCTGCAGCCTGGGGGAAAGGCCAATGGAGGCAGCAGAGCAAGGAGAGGCTGGAGGAAAGGCATTTAAGGTCGGCGATTGCCTCATCCAGGTGTTGTCTTGAGATAACCACTGCCCGCCCCTTCCCATTAGAAACCAGCAGCACAGGCAGGCCACGTGGGTCAGCCTATTAGGAAAGCAAAAAGCCCCAGTGAGAATAAAAACACAACGGAGCTGGAGATTTCACCCCAGAGACTGCCTCCTCCTAGGGCTGCCGCTTACTATCTAAGGACAAATCCTGACCAGAGAATTAATTCCACCTAGAAAGGTGCTATTAAACCAGAGGGATCAAGGGCCCGGCCTGGTGGTGCAGCAGTTAAGTGCACACCTTCCACTTCGGTGGCCTTGGGTTCATCGGTTTGGATCCCAGGTGCGGACATGGCAGCGCTTGGCAAGCCATGCTGTGGCAGGCGTCCCATATATAAAGTAGAGGAAGATGGGCACGGATGTTAGCTCAGGGCCAGTCTTCCTCAGCAAAAAGAGGAGGATTGGCAGCTGATGTTAGCTCAGGGCTAATCTTCCTCAAAAAAAAAAAAAAAAAAACCAGAAAAAGCCCCCCAGAGGGATCAAGAGTGAGCCTGTGGGTCCTGGGGTTCTGTGGCCTGGAGCTTATCCCCACCTATCTCCTTACACCCAGCAGGAGAGACACAGACTAGAGCCTGGTCCTCAGACCCTCCCCCAAACACTACCATATGAGGAGCTGATATCCCAGGGGAGACATGAGCTCAGAGACCAAACTAATGAGCCACCTGAGGAGCACAACCACGGCGAAAGAAGGACAAACATCTACCAGGACAGACATCTGCCATCTGAAGGGAAATGACTGGAATAGACTGGTCAAGAATGTGCACGGTAAATACACTTAGGAAAATAAGGCATTTTAAAATATAAAGAACGGGAAATCATTTTTTACAACTCTAATGATGTATAATTAACATACTATAAGCTGTGCATATTGAAAGTGTTCGATTTGATGAGTTTTGACGTAACTATACATCTGTGCAACCATTGCTATAATCAAATAATGTAGCTCTCCATAGCCCTCAGAGATTCTTCTTGTCCCTTGTAATCCATCCTTAACTCCACCTCTGTCCCTAGACCACCACTGATCTGCTCTCTTTCTCTAGAGATGAGCTTTATAGAGAGAATTTTGTATAAATAGAATCACATAGTTTGCATTCTTTTGTGTATGGTTTATCCTATAATTTGGAATTCATCCATGTTTTTGTATATGTTGATAGTTTTTCCCTTTTTATTGCTGAGTAGCATTCCATTGTACAGATATACCTCAATTTGTTTACCCATTTACCAACAGTAAAATATATTGGTTAGGATAGTCCTCAAACTTTTGCACATTCAGTGTCCAGTTCTTGTAAATCACTTTTCAAGTTGAGATAGTTAACGTCTGTGATTTTCCACATAATCTCTTTCTCTATGCTATCAAGAGCACTGGTTATGCAGCATTTCTTTACAAAATTTTTATAAAAGAATTAAATGCCTTTACTGCCAGATTTGCAATTATATGTGATGCCAGCTTACTTTTTTGTACTATTATTTTTATTGTGGTAAAGTATATATAAAGTAAAATTTGCCATCTATAGTGAAAATTCAGTAGCATTAATCACATTTACAACGTTATACAACCATCACCATTATCAATTTCCAAAATTTTCATCACTCCAGAAACTCTGTATCCATTAAGCAATAACTCCCCATTCTCTCCTCCTAAGCCCCTGGTAACCTCTAATCTACTTTCTGTCTCTGTGAATTTTTCTATTCTAGATATTTCATTTAAGGGAATCATACAATAACTGACCTTTTGTGTCTGGCTTATCTTACCTAGTGTGTTTTTAAGGTTCATACATGTTGCACCGTGTATCAGAACTTCATTCATTTTTATGGCTGAATAATATTCCATTGTATGCATACCCCACATTTGTTATAGACTTTCCATTTATTTAGGTCTCTTTAATTTCTTTCAGCAATGTTTCATAGTTATCAGTGTACAAGTCTTGTGCCTCTTTGGTTCTGTTTATTCCTCAGTATTTTATTCTTTTTGATGCTATTGTAAATGGAGTTGTTTTCTTAACTTCCTTTTCAGATTGCCCATTGCTAATGTATAGAAATAGAACTGATTTTTGTGTGTTGATTTTGTATCTTGCAACTTTGCTAAATTCATTTATTAGCTTTAACAGGGTTTTTTTTTTTTTTGGGTGAATTCCTTAGGGTTTTCTAGATATATTCTTCAATTCCAGTTTGGATGGCTTTTATTTCTTTTTCTTGCCTAACTGCTCTGGCTAAAACATCCAGCACTACGTTGAACAGAAGTGTCACAGCATCTTTGTCTTGTTCCTGATCTTAGGGAAAAAACTTTTAGTCTTTCACCACTGAGTATGATGTTAGCTGTGGGTTTTTCATAAATGCCCTTTATCATGTTGCAAAAAATCCCTTCTGTTCCTAGTTTATTGAGTGTTTTTTTAAAATCATGGAAGGCGTTTAATTTTGTCAAATGCTTTGTCTGTATAGAGATGGTCATGTGCCTTTTTTCCTTCATTTTATTTACATGATATGTTGCATTTATTGAGTTTTGTATGTGGAGCCACACAAAAAGATAGGTTAAAACCTAGATTGTTGGAAATTAATAAATTACTAAGTAACACTTGTTAAAAAGGAAATTAAGAAATACTGAGAACTGAATGATAATGAAAACATAACAGATTAAAACTGGACACAGCTAAAGCAATACTTAGGCCAACAGAATAAACTCAAAGAAACAAGAAGGACCGAAACGCTAAGAAGAAATAGAGAGCAACAACTTACGATAGAGAATATGAACCAAATCCAAAGCTGGCTTGTTGAAAAGATCACTATTAAGATAGATAGACCATTACCAAAACTGACAAGAAAAAAAAGACTAAAACTAAAAAAAGAACAAAAAAGGAGAAATCACGATAGACAAAACAGAGATTTAGAAGATAAAAGAATTGGAAGAGGAATATGCTGTTAAATTCGAAAACAGATGAAATTGACGGAAAAATACAAAAGGTCAAAATTGACATAGAGCAAACATCTGATAAAGTACTGCACATGTTGATGATGATAAAAGCTCTTTGCAAACTAGGAAGAGAAGGGACATTGCTCAACTTAGTAAGTCCAGTGGACACACAGGGCTGGGGGAGGCAGCCCCACTTCTTAAAGAAGGGAGTATCGAAGAGTTTGTCAACATATTTTAAAACCATCACAGATAATTTCCTGGAAACAGGCAATTTACAGAAGAGGAGACCTCAAAGCCCAATGGAAGGTAATATATAAAGGATATTCAGTGTCATTGACTATTAGGAAAATATAACAACAAGCCTGTTAAACAGGCAAAAAAAAAAAATCAAAATAAACTGAACAATTAGTGTTGAGAGGATTGTGGGAATATAGAAACCCTCCTTCTTTGCTGGTGGGAGAGTAGACTGGTGCAGCCATTCTGGTGTCATCTGGCAGTATTTCGTCATATTAGGCATCCTCCACCCTCCTCCTCCTCCACTGCCAGGCAAATGGCCAGTAGAGCCGCCTAGAGAAGCTGGAAGGATCCTGGTGAGGCGGCTCAAGAGACCCAGCCCCCGGGGAAGAAGGGACTTGGGCCGGAGATGTCGCCACGATCCGCAACAATGCTCCACCCAGGTGCATCCTGTTCCCAAGGGGCACCTTCACCTGTCCTCCAAAGCGCACCACCACCTGATCTCATCCGGGTGCTGGAGGAGAACGTCGCGGCGCACAAATGCCCAGGAAAGCTTGAGTGAATCTCCGCGATGGGAAGACGGCGTGATGGATGGGAAAACCTCTGCCTTTAGGCTCCACAGACCTGTGTTTTCTAGCAGCCACTCAGCCTTGGACAAGTTTACCTCTCTCAGCCTCAGCTCTCCAATTGTTAATGGGGCAACACATCAAAGGATGTATATAGAGAGCGCCTGGCACACACTAGGAGCTCAATATTAACGCTGCTCTTCCACGTTTTTGACAAGCCACTGCTGAATGTCTCTGGGGACACAGGGGCTCCTTTTCTTGCCACCCTGTGGGGGAGCTCAGCAGTCTTCCCCACGCTAAATCAACATCTACCTTCCTGGAACAAAAAAAAAAGTATTTAAATATTGCAAAATATTAATTAATTAATTTGTTATCATTTGTATTTCACGGGAATTTAAACTTTGTAGTTTAAGAAATTAATAGCCCCATTTGACTCACTATATTTCTTTTTAATGGTTTCTAACTTTGGCACTTGCCAGAATCAGGGATCATTTTACTTTCTCTGGGCTAGACCTACTTTTTAATTCTTTTAAAATAAGCAATGGGGTGGAAATATCAGGACCCCAAGAGATCAGTTAAGGGATTTTCTTTTGCCTTTTAGTTTCTACCCAAAACAGTGTTTTACAAAAGTCAAGTATTACCTCATTGGTTTCAGCCAATGAAACTCAGGACAGGGTTTGTTTTTGGCTTTGCCCACCCTGGAGCACATCTAGACCTTTCGCCGACTTGGAGGGGAAAGACAGTTTTGTCTGCAATCTGCTTCAAAGTGGGCCGGAGGGGTCCCGGCTCTTTTTATAACATCTGAGGCGTTGACAAACTTCCTGGCATTATTCTTTTATTTCATTTCAGGCAGGTTAAATTTCTTACACGGAAACTTTGCAAACACTGTGTGGTTCATTTGTTGCAATAATGTAAAATTTATCATTCTGAGAAAGGTACATGTATACTTTGCTTTGACTTGAGGACCATTGCAATTTATGCCGATCTTTTTCCCGAGAGACAGGAAAACTTTGTTAAATATATGCTGGGTGTCAGGAAGCTTTAGGCGTGTAAAGGAACATTTGACTGAGGGATTCTTAGAAATATTACTTAATTTATGGCAGGCAATAAATAGTTTTCCTTTAAAATAAATTCATATAAAAAATAGTTGTTTCAAAGAAAAATATTAGTATGCAGAAATGATAAAAATTGGTGATATTTGAATAATGAAAGGTTTTGAAAACATTGTTCTAGTTCATTCATTTATTCTACAAATATTTCTTGAGCAGCTTCTATCTTCCAGGCAATCTTCTAGGCACAGAACTTTTTGGTGTGCAAAAAGTTGTTTGAAAGCTCCCAATGATAGAGCTCATAGAATGGTACATCTGGACAGGCCGTTAATAGTCACCTATTCCAATCCCCCTCTTCTGACTGACGGAGAAACTGAGGCTGAGAGAGCAGACATGAATTGCCCAGGTCATACATTTTGTTTGTGAAGGAAAAATGAAGGAAGCCTGCCAGTTCCCCATCCAGGGCATCACTGTGTCTTCATTCCTCTGAACTCTGGTTGTCTGGTCTGTTCCCAGGACTGGCATCTCCAAGACTTGTGTCGTGAAGGTTCTGCTCTGGCATCACCCATCCTGGAGACAGCCCAGGATACCCCTGGGGGAATCAGCATCAGGAGAAGGACTGCTTTCTGTTCTTATCTCAGATTTCTACTCCCACGGTAAACATTAATCAGTGCCGGCTGCCAGAAGTGGCTGTCTTTGCTTCATTTTGAAGAGGCTACATCAGTATTTGTCGGAGGGAGAATGAGTTTTTAACCCCATTTATGGTGATGTCTTCTATTGTCTTCTTTCTGTCTTGGGTATGATCTGTGTCCATGAAGTCAGGATGCCCCTGATGTTGTTTGGTACAGATTTTGCTTGGAGTCGCGTATTTCACTTTGATCTCGTACATCATGTAGTTCCATATGATGAACCCAAAAGAGAATCACAGAAAATCAAAATATGGGCCCCAGAAGGGAGATTGCTGGAAGTACAAGTACACCCCTTGGAGATCAAAGGCCTTCTGTGATAGCCTCTGTTTAGATCATCGATCTCTGCCAAATCTCCTCCATGTTATTGCAGTTCACCACGGAGAAGTTCGAGAGCTGTGCTGCTAGCGGTGCTGACTGCTCGCTGGTAACATCCATCCTAAGAGTAGAAATCATGCTCCACACTAATAGGAATGGATTCCTTTCCTACACAGCTGCTGTGTCGTGGAAGTTTCCTCAGGGAAACTGTTGGCCCAGGGATGTGTCAATGTTCCAGTGCAAGATGAGAGCCAAATACCAAGGCTTCAAATCAGAAACCAAGTTCCCATGGATCCTTCTTGAGAATTCACTGTGTGCATTTCACCTCTTTTTTTAGGAATTACAAGAATATTCTACAATTCATACAAGGCACAGAACTGTGGAAACTTTTGGGTGTTCAGACCTGAAGATTTACAAAACTAGCTGCAGCAAATTTCTGGAAAGATTCTTGCAGTATACATCCCTGGAGGGGCAGTAGAGGTAATTCATAGCCCATCACTACCTGCTTGGTCTCGTCTCCTTCCTGGCAGAAAGGTGACATTGCTCACTACAGCCAGGGGCCAGCCTTCAGTGAGCGCATCTGTAGAAAGGTGAGCAGGAGGCGGTGTGTGCTGCTGGCTGACCTCGATGAGACGGTGCTGCAGGTCAGGCGCTGGCACTGGAAGGCGCGGCAGGGGAGCTCAGGCATTTACATCCCATGGTGGGCTTTCCCTGTTTAAAAACCTTGTCTTCTTCAATATTATTCATACATAAACCCCACGTTTTTCAGGTCTTCATGGAAGCTTCTCCCTGGGGTGAATGTGCTGCAGCCTACCTATAAGGAGCAAGACCAGATCAAGTCATTGAAATCCAAGAATATGTTGGTTGAGCCAAAGGAATTTGTTCAAGTTTCAGTGCACTGTTCTGGAGAGATTTGTTCCCTCCTTAGATGTGCTTCCGGATCCAGATGTTGCTTTCCTTTACCACTGCAGAAAGCCCCTCCTGAGGGACAAAGCAATAAGGCAGTAGTGTAAAGCCTTAATTTAAAATGCAGATCTTGTGCTGAATAAATTCTATGCGATGAAAGGGTTTCTAGAATTCCTCTTACAAGGAGAGAAAACACTGAATTAACTTTTGACAAGAGGCCCAAAGTCAGGTCCAGATGTTTCAAAGGCCAACTGGCTCCAAGTCATCTAAGAGAACTAAACCAAACTCTGGTGGAACTTTTCAAATACAGCCACCATCGAGTGGAAAACTCCCAAGAAGACTGAGAAAGTCAGCAATTGGAGCAGCTATCTATCAGAAACATCCACTGGCTTTAGAATATATGAGAAAGACATGATCCTGGGCTTAACAGGTTGCAGGACATACGTATTTGTCTATAAATATTTTAAGGACATTCTTTTCCAAGAAGATTTAAAGTATTTCATATTTTTCTTTCTTTTTGTCTTTAGTACAATCTTATTGCAAACAGAAAAGAAAAACCTTATATTTGAGACTAAGATCATTAAATACTTCTCTAGAAAAGATTTGCTGTGATCAAAGGTCTTCTCGAAACTACTATCAAAATTCTTTGGTGCTTCAGACAGTAGACGTGTGTAAGCAAATGAGCGATACCTACTTGAACACTCACTGGATTTTTGAAAGGATATTTGTTCTTTTCTAAGGGTTTCCTGACATTTCTCGAGAAAGGCCCTATTGGCATTCTGGGTGGGGGGATTGTTTGTGGGGCTGGAATACCTCATGCGTTTCAGGCAGTTTAGCATCACTACCCCAGAGGCACAGAATAGTCTAAGAACCTAGGTCCAAGGAGAACCACCCCCAGATCCTGCCACTGGACAAAGTCAACAGTTTTGAGCGCCTCTGACCCAGGCACTGTGTCAGGCACTTGGGACACAGAAGTGACAGAAAGGCATAGTCCCTTCCCTCGAGGAATTTACAGTCTAGGAGGGAAGGCAGACATTAAACAGTCTCCAGAAGGCGCTCTGGCACAGTGTGGCCAAATGAGTTCATCTAGTCTAGAAGTTGGGAAGGGCATTTTGTGAAGGACTCTGTAGGTGACACTGAAGGATGGGTAGACAGTGGCTACACAAGGCATGGGAAGAAAAGAATGTTCCACATGAAAGGTTCTACTTTCTCCCAAAGATATAAAAGGAAAAAAAGTGGCGTCTATTTCTTATCTCTAAAAAAAAGACTTTTAAAAATCTCAAATGCTTTATCTTAAAAATGCCATGATAGGGGCTGGCCCCGTGGCCGAGTGGTTAAGTTCACGCGCTCCGCTGCAGGCGGCCCAGTGTTTCGTTGGTTCGAATCCTGGGTGCGGACATGGCACTGCTCATCAAACCACGCTGAGGCAGTGTCCCACATGCCACAACCAGAAGGACCCACAACGAAGAATAGACAACTATGTACTGGGGGGCTTTGGGGAGAAAAAGGAAAAAATAAAATCTTTAAAAAATAAATAAATAAATTTAAAAAAAAATGCCATGATATATTATTTTGCAATATCATTTCGAGCTGATATTTTGGCAGGAGACTGGATGCTGGACAGATGTTCACGCAGAGGGCAGGGCTTTAGCTGGAGTGCATGATCCAGTCTGGGCTCAGCTTTGCAGGTTTAGAAACTTTATCAGGTAGTTCAGCGTTGATTGGATTCTAAGATAGATGATGATAAATCTAGATTTTCCCCTAAATCCGTATTCCCTACCAGAGGTTTGGCTGGTGAGCAGAGAATTTGAGAGAAAGAAATTTCGGGTGATTTTATCCAGGCAGAAGGCTGAGCTTCTGGTCATCCAGACACAGTACCTCTATCTCTTAGTTAGTGCTGGAGCAATGGGCAAATGTTTCCTGCCTGGATCCCTTTTTTGGGGCTCCATCCAGACCCTTGGGGTACCACGTCCCCTTTTTAGACAGATCCCATGGTAGACCAGGTAAACTTTGGACAGTCTAGTTGGCCTCAAGATTTCCAAGTCTCCCTGGGCTGATGAGTAGATCCTTCTGGAGATTTCTTGCTCTCATCTCTTCAGTTACAAGAACTGGCACTCCTACACTACATAATTCAAAAGATAATTATCGCTTCCATTTTATAAGTGAGGAAACTGAAGCTGAAGCAACTGATCCCACATTGCACAATAGTAACGAGTCAGGACTGGTACCCAGGCCCTCTGCACCAGAGCTTCTCACCCCTTAACGTGCATGTGAATTACCTGGGGATATTGTTAAAATTTAAATCCTGACTCAGCAGGTTTGGGGTGGACCCAAGATTCTACATTTCTAACAGGTTCCCAAATGGTGCTAATGCTGCTGGTCTAGGAACCACATGCTGAGTGACAAGAGTCTACACACCACGCTGCCTCTGTTAAGTTGATTTAAAAAAAATTTTTTTTCATTGTAAATGAAAACAGAGATACTGAGAACTATGCAAATCAAGTATATGCTTAATGAATGATTATTATAAGGTAAATAGCACCCAGGCAAGAAATAGAACTTTTTCAGCCATCCCCAAAGCCCTTTCCATGTGCGCCATCCCAGTCACAACCCCCGCCCCATCTCATATCATAAATAACCTGATTTACAGTAACCACATCTTTCCTTTTTTCTTTTCATAATTTCGGCACCCAACCATGCATCATCAGCCCTATAGTTAAGACTTGCCTATTTTGTTTTTTAAAGATTTTATTTTTCCTTTTTCTCCCAAATCCCCCTGGTACATAGTTGTGTATTTTTAGTTGTGGGTCCTTTTAGTTGTGGCATGTGGGACACCACCTCAGCATGGCCATGACAAGCAGTGTCATGTCTGTGCCCAGGATTCGAACTGGCAAAACCCTGGGCAGCTGAAGCAGAGTGTGCAAACCCAACCACTCAGCCACGGGGCCAGGCCAAGACTTACCTATTTTTAAAAATCTTTAAATCTCTTTCAATCTATAGATTCCTCTTCCGTCCCTTTCATTTCCTTACAATGTATCTGTTGAAGAACCCACGCCATTTAATTGGCAGCTTCCCACAGTCTGGATTTTGCTGATTACACGCTCTCGTTGCAGTTCAGTGTATTCCTCTGTCCTTGGAGTTTCCTGCAAATTGGCAGCTGTATTCAGAGAGTGGTTCAGACTCAGGTTTGGTCCCTTTGGAAAGATGATAGGAGACATAAGTCTGGTTGTCTCTCTTTTTGTGATCTTGGCAGCTGTTGATGCTTACTGCCTATGTATTATTCAGTGGGGCCACAAACTGGTGACATTCTAATTCCATCATGTTTTTTCCCACTTGGAATACTTTTCTTGAGACACTTTCGCTCATCTATTATTTGGATGCCAAAATAATTTTTTCTTTAGAGTCCAATTAACTTTTGTAGACTGTTTTGGTGTGGGTCCCACTGGGTCTATGTTCTCAGATACACAGTATACTTTCAACATGTAGTTTCAATTTCTTTTTTAATTTCAGAAACGTCTTTCTTGAATTACAGTTTTAGCATTTGTTCTGTTCCCTTGCTTTGGTTTTCTTCTTTAGGGACTCCTGTTATCTGCATGTTTGATCTCCTTTGCCTGCCTTGAATGTCTGTCACTTTCCTTCCCCATTGGCTTTTTACTGAAACATTTCTTCTGCTTCTCTTAGGGTATTATCTGTTGTGTTTAGTTCTTAGGTTGCTTCTAGTTTAGTCTTCATTTCTAAAATGATTTCTAATTCTTTTCTGAATGCTTCATTTCATTTTTGAGCTTTTCAAATTCTGATTTATGCAATTCTTTCATGTCTTATATCATTTGCTTAATGTATTCTCGTTTTTGAATAAGTTACAGTTTTGATCTGGTTTTGACCACATCTGCCTGGTGTGCTTTCATTGTCTATACGGATGTTATTAGCCCTCTTTTTCTTTTAATAACTTTGTATGGAATTTGGCCTTGATACTTTTCTATTGTTTAATTTTTTGTAAAATTACTTTTCCTGAGTTTTTGGAATGGAGATGTGTTCAGGAAAGATCTTCAACCTTCACAGAGCTCCCGCTTATGTTGTTTTTGTGTGTTTAAAAATAAGGTAACTTGCGTTCTGGGATTTCCTGCCTCCGCCCTTATCCTTTCTTGGGTCTGGGCCATCTCTTTCTTTCCTTGTCTTCAAATTCTGGTAGTGTCCTCCATGTTCCTATATTAACTATAAAGACCATGAGTAATACAGTTTCTCTCTCTCTCGTCTCTGTCCTGCTTAATTTTTGATTTTAGTCCTAGGAGTTTTCCCTAGAGTGGGGCCCTGTCCTAGAAGACAGCATGTCAGTCTCATGAGCTTATAAGGGCTGCCCTGCTCCAGCCCTTTCAGGTGTTCTTACCATAGGCCCTTGCACTCACCCACTGTTGGAGAGGACAAAACCTCTCCCAGCTTCAGCTGACATTTTCAGATTAGCTGCCCAGCTCTTCAGTGATCACCTGTTACCTATTTTGGGTTCTCCTCCTCTCAGGTCCATCATCTACTACCCTGTTCCTTCATTCCTTTTCCTCTTAGGTGAATGCTGTTCTTGTGGCAGTTTTTGGTTTGCCCCACCCACTTGTATTTTGGGACTCAGGGGGTTACCTTGTCACCTACTTTTTTTTATAAGTATTGCCTGGGCTTTTAGTTTTGCTATTTAGTTGCTGATTTTATGTGGGGATTCGGAGAGATTGAAAAAAAACTATGCTGCCACCAACAACAACCTGCTCCTTTTATATGGAATTTCAGCTGTTTAATGATTTCATCTCCAAATTCTGGTAGTGTCTTATACGCTTCTATAGTGACTATAAAGACCCCCATGAGTAGCACAGTCCAGCCAACCATGCATATCCCAGAGCTGGCTGAAAAGGCTGGCGATTTACAGGATGCCTGCATCTAGGGTCCTCCTCTTAGCTTGGGAAATTTATGAAGTGTTACTTTCTGTGTGAAACTTGCAACTTCTCCCTTCTTTGTGCTTCCTTCATTCTCCTTTCGCGTTCTGTGTGTGTCCACTGCCCCAGAGAACGGTGAGCTCCCAGAAGCAGGGACCATACACAATTCATCTCTGTCTCCCCAGGCCCTAGCATGATGCCTGGTACAGAGTAGAGACGTAATGTTTCCTGAAAGAAGGAGTTTGAGCTAAATGACACCTGCAGCTGGATAGCATAACTAAAGTTTTGAAAAATTATTCTTAAAAATAATTCATGCTGTTGAGAGCTTAGAACAAAAAAGCATATAGAAAATATTCACCTATAATCTCACCTGCAGGAGAGAACTATTACCCTTTTGATGTATTTCATTTTGTTCCTATTCATATTAAACCATTGAGTTTGAATCATGCTGTATGCCATTTTTAGTCCTGTTTTTCCACTTACGTTTTTGTATTTCCTCATGTATTATTCTTCATAGCATTACTTCATAGCTGTGTATTATCCCAGTGCACGATAAAAACAACTTCAGTACAAAATTAAAGGCATTTCTAAAACAACAGGGACGAGTTTATGCAGACTGCCTGCTGATGTCTTGACACGACATGCCCTATAATAATTGGAAATAAAGTAGAAAGCAACTCCAGTTTGAGAACACATTCAGAGTGGCTGTAACTTTAACCACAAAAAAGTCCTTAGTATAATTAACGTGCTTTACCCACAGCCAGATGTTACTCCCAAAGGTTCCACTAGGTGGCAGAGCAGGTTAGATAATAGAAGTGGGTCTCA
Source organism: Equus quagga (assembly GCF_021613505.1). Classification (NCBI taxonomy): domain Eukaryota; kingdom Metazoa; phylum Chordata; class Mammalia; order Perissodactyla; family Equidae; genus Equus; species Equus quagga. The sequence goes on from NC_060267.1 coordinate 82,167,490, forward strand.
ACCTTCGTGGGCACGTCAGTCTCAGAAGTTCTGATTCAATTGTTCTGGGTGGGGCCCAAGAGTTTGCATTTCTAACACGTTCCCAGGCGATGCTGATGTGCCGGAAGGAAACTGCGCTTTGAGAAGATCAGATTATAGAAGTCACTGGAGACCAACCCAAGGCCCATTCACCCACACGCAGCCACCCCCTCCTTCAGAGTTGACTTTGCACCAGTTCTAGACGATTTGGGCACAGAGAAAAGTAAGACATGGTTCCTGTTCTCAAGACATAGTCTTGTGGGGGAGAAAAGGACAAATGAAGGAAATAACGCTTAGTTTATTACTTGTACCTCTCCATCTCTTCTTCCTGACACACAGACTTCACGTGTTTTTTGTTTGTTTCTCTGACTCCCTCTCAGATAGAGTTCAAGCTTCGTGCCCTTAAAGCTCGAATGAGCAACTCGCTGAAGAGTCGCCTTACGTGGCTGAACCTGCTGGACTAACCAACTCAAGAAGTTTGCTCTCCTGTGAAAGGCTCACCGATGGACAATCTCCTCTGAGCTCAGAGAGGCCTGAGATACAAAAGCACACCTGACAACCCCCTCCTGACTCTGCATTAATGAGTAAAAATAAAACACTAGGATGAGTGTCCTTGGAATCCGCACTGGGCTGCCTTCTGCATTCATTCCTTATTTTAAATTTCAACACATATTATAGTTTATTTTGGAAAAAATCCTTTTGATTCATGATTGCCCATATTTTCCTTTAAATATTACTGATCATCAATGATACATCTTCATTAGGAAAAGTTTAATTAAAAATACAGTTCTACTATATACCCAGTACCGTTGACCAGCTCTCTTCTGAAATGCTGTCTTCCTAGACCTACTTTCACAGGTCATGCATGATTTTTGACAAAGCCCATCAATTACTGGGATGTAAATAGCAATTGTTGAGAGGTTTGTTTGACACCAATCCTTTTTATGTAATTAAAGAAAATTTCAATGCATGTCTTGGGTTATTATTTCTAAGCTAGCGATGCCTAGATTAGTGAAATTTTATTTTTGACCATAATTCAATTCAAACAATGTTTCCCAAGTATTTGAAAATGTAATAAAAATAAATGGGTAAAAAAAAAATGAAGATAGAATTCAAAAGAAATACAAATAAGCACACATAAAAATGTCTTCACATGTTAAATGTCAATCAAAGCAACCTTGAGATACCCTCCTCATACCTACTAAATTGGCAAACATCTTTAAAATAACCATCAAAAGTGAGGCTGTTGTGCTGAAACAGATACCCTCAATGCAGCAAGGTGACAATATAAATCTAATTCACCCATTTGGAAATCCACAAGACAAGTATGATGCAAGAGCCACAAAGTGTTCCTTCTCGGACACAGAGGTTTCTGGGGAGCTAGAAATGTTCTTGCTTGACTTGGGCAGTGGTTAGACTGTGTCAACTTTCTAACTATTCAGTAAACTCTGTGTTTTATGCATTCTTCCGTGTCTACAACAAAAAATGCTATGAGAAGAATTTCCTTTGCTTTTACCAATAAGTATCTCCTGGGAACTTGTTCTAAGGAAATACGCACAAAGAAGTTCTCCATAGCATTATCTAAAAAGCAAAACTGGAAACTACCTAAATGTCCACCAAAACAGCAAATTATAATAAAGGATATTCCGAGGTATTATAGTAATTCCAAAGACTTAGAGCATACTTTTGAAAGCACAATACAAAACAATGATTTGCAATCATCAATTGATACATTTGTGCAAGAGGATTAGAACAGAATATTAAAAATCGTTATGATAAAGGAGCTCTGGGTAATTTTCTCCATAAGTTTGTATTATCGTTAGATTACCTTGACAATAAAGAGAACAGAACATGCGGTTAAAATGCAAAGGACAGGAACATCCCTCTGGCAAGGACTACCCATGTCTAACCATAGAGTGATGATCAAACATTCGGCCCAAAAGGACTCAGAACACTTTAGATGTTTATAGGATACGGCAGGACAGGGAAGTCTAACAGAGGAAGAGCTGTATATAATTGGTCTTTCATTTGGCATCAATGCTCTGATATTCTGAAGTTATTTTTCTCCCAGTTAATGTAGACCCTAAGACAATCATGGAATTTATTGCAATATCTTATCAAGAACTTTATTGCGCATCATGGAGTTCCTAGCCTCAATCTTACAATGTTGGTGGGGAGACAAGGTATTCACCTGAATTTTGACAAATTTATGGATCAAGGGTGAAAGTTAATGGTTTGCCAATTGCAAAAGATCACACATGATAAATTGCCAAATGAATTGCACAACCACCTACCCTAGACAAAAATGCTGAGTCAGGCTGGGTGGGGGATGATGGTTAGCAGAGGCTCTGAAGACAGTGGGAGGTCAAAGGGCTCCTAAAGGCTGGCCTAGGACAGGTGGAAAGGAACATGAAGGGCTTTTCCATGAGGATGGGAGATGACCCAAAGTGCAGAGGCAGGAGAAGAAAGAGCAAGAACTTTTTGAAGAGATGAGTTGGGACTCATTTCATGTTAATGAATCTAGACACCCCCTGCTGGTGATAGGGAGTTATTAAGGTGGTTTGAACAGAGGAGCCACGTGCTCAAAGGAGTGGTTGGGAGATGCCCTGGAGGCAGAGTGTAAGAGGGCTTGATTGGGCACATGTAAGTGAAGGGGGAAGGCGTCAGTCCAGGTTTGGATTGAAGAGACTTGAAATAAGAAGAAAACGGGAAGGGAAACAGGGAATAACCCAGGACTGTGAAGGCTAAAAATTAGGTCCCAGCCTCATCCTCACCGCTTACTATTTCCCTAAGCAATTAGCCACTTTGCCAAGCCTCAGCTTTCTCAACTGTAAAACAGGAACGATCTGCCTATAACAGTACTGTCGGGATCAAAGGTACAGTGTGGTTAGTGACAAGGAGCCCTATAGATTTAAATTAAGAAAGAGCTAACTGCCGGGAGATGTGCTGACCAGAGGAAGGCAAAAGAGAGGAAGTGGATTCCAGAGTCTGGATCTTGCACAATGGTACCTTTCCCCCACATTTGCATCTGCTCGTGAAGGTCCCCAAAATTCCTTCCTTGCATTTTCCTTTTAAATTTATTGTTTTCCCTCCTGGATCTCATTCAGAAAGTGTTATATTGTTGGGCTTACACTCTAGAATATGCAGAAACAGTAAAAGAACAGAGCCACTTTAGATCACATGAGGGGCAGTTCCATTTCTACAAACACATTCTAAAACACACTTTCCAAAAAAACCTTGTGAACTGGATGGGGAAAGAAACCCAAGAAAATAGTCTTAACTACAGAATGCATTTTTAAGGAAATGCAGCTTTATTACTTTCAAGTACAAATGATAACGGGCTTGGCTGGCCAAATGTTGCCTAATGGAAGGAACCTGCTTTAATGTATAGATATATAGGATTTATAGTTAGCACAACCACTCATGGGTGAAAGAATGCTTCTATGATGCACAAAAATAATTTCTTGTCTTAGAAAGACATCTTGTTCCACCATCACTCCACTATTTGCTTAAGCGATCCCTTCCCCCACCCCAGACAGTTCAAATATACACTTCACACCTCATTCCTCCTAGACCACAACATACATCAAGTTAGTGAAACATGAGTTAATGGATTTTACCACATTGCTATAGATGTTGGATTGGTGAGACCAGCCTTTTTCGACCTGAGCATTCTCATCAAGAGTACCAAGTCTAAACTAGCGAAATATGTCTGTTCACAACGTGAGTATAGGGGCACCAAAAAATTGTGAGCTTGTACCATCTGAATTAATATTTTGCCAGATTTAAATATGCAAAACCATTTTTATTTGAGCAGATTCATGAAGAGTAGAAGTAGCTAGATTCTTTAAGCTGCAATAATTAGGCGGCTTTACACTGGTCAGGATTGTAATACCAACTTTAAGCAACTAAACCATTCTAGGGAAGACTGGAAATGCGTTGAATCAACTTGACAGCAAAACACCTTTTTGCACTGAACGTGGTCATTCAGCCTGATGGGAGTGCTGCAAAGACTATCCAGGAATCCACCTGAAGATTTATTCTGAAAAAAATTCCTAGAGCAGGCACAGGGGACTTCTGATTGGAGACACTGCCAAGGATGGCTAGTGAGCATTTCTGTCAAGAAGGCTAACCTGTTCTTTTCATCAGACACTCTATCTGCGGACTGCATACTTCTTGAGTGTCCTGGTTGTCTTAAATATCTTGGCAAGCACCAGCATAACCAGGTTGGAAAGCCATGTCAAGGGAATAGACCTAAATGGTTTCTCCCCTACCCTGACAACTCTGTATCCCTAAAGGCTAAGGTGACAGTGTGCCCTGCCCCAGACTGCATCCCAGAGCAGTGACTGGATTCTGCACACTTCCTACAGAGAAAGGCAAGTGGTTCTGACACCTAGGCCTGCAAGAGGCCCAGAAAGCTGGCAGAGAGCTGACGGGATGATCCACCTCTAGGCTCCCCAGGAGCCAGGGCACACAGTCACAGCTTCAAGGAGCTGGCTGGGCTTGCCAAAGCAATGTGTAAAGCCAGGCTCCACCATCCTCAGCTACTTCTGTTAGGTCAAAACGCCCAAGCTAACAGAATCAATTTTCTTCATGTCTAAAATAATACTGCTTCCAAAAGTATTTTTCTCCCTAAGATGTTTTACAGATGTAGAGCAGCAATCATTCTCCTGAGAGCAAATACTAGAAGGATTACATAATAATCCTCATTCACACTTTACTAAGCGTTTTCAACGGCCAGTACAATTTTTAAACAATAAAAACGAAACGCAAACTTTAAAATTTAAGAGCAATATTCCCCACCTTCCAGTTATGAAAAGCTATCCAAACCATGCACCTTCTGTGGAACTTTCCAGTCTAGCCCCTCCCCTGAAGGAAGACTTTCTTCCTGTTTCTCTGACAAGTCTAAAGGTCCGTGCAGGGCCAGTTTTAACAACACATCACTTCAAATAATGGCGTAGGAGGAAACTACTTTCCTTTAGAATGGGAACCACCTGCTACAAACCTTACACCCTCCCCACCCCCCACTCAGCTCCTTTGGATCCCTGTCCTCACTCTGGAGCCTGAAGTTATGGTACCTCTATGAACGTGAGAGGAGGGAAGCCCTTCACGTCCACCACCTCAGCGTCCTCAGGAAATCCAATGCTCATAAAGAAGGATGCAGTCCATCTGCTCCTGACCTAAGAATTTTTTAGAAATCAGAATATTCATAAAGAAGCGGCAAAGGCATTCCCTGGCCTCTGAGCTAAGGAAGCAGAAGACAGTGTGAGAAGACAACCCGTAACTCAATGAAAGGAGACTAAGCGCGTACAGCCGCACTTACCCCTACCCATTTCTCTCTCTCCCCATTTTGCTTGATTTTTTTAAAAGGATGATTTTTCCATTTTTATACGAGCTGGCAATAGTATGAATAAATGCAGCATCTAAAAAGCAATTAAATAAAATGCTCAGGTGAAATGAAGGCTCTGGGAGAAGGAATCAGTTAGGACTCCAACCACTGCCTCAAGCATTGCTGTCAAAATCCCCTGCACCAGGCACCACCTTATGGTAACTTTGGTTTTCAGCCCTGAAAATTGAAATGAGACATTCTATACAAGTTTCAGGTTTGTCATTTTAAAAAAGATTTTCCCCACAAATAGCTATAATTACTTGCCCTTTGAAGCTATTGGATAGATCTGAAAGTGAGGTGGGAGTAGGGATGGTCATTAGATCAGTAACCTCAGTTACTTGTTCAGGCTGGATGAAAAGGAGAGCCATTTACCCTTCTCACTGCCCAGAGTCTCCTGCGGCTCCTGCAAAATAGATTCCAGCTGCAATTCTGGTTCCGTTCCTTGGAGCATCAAGCAGAGCTCACGCACAGAACTCAGCGTGAGATGGATTAAACCCAGATTTGGGGGATGGAGGAAAATTTTGTTCCTTTACCTATTTCCTTAGAATCTCAACATGGATATTAACTAAACCTGTTCTTGAAACCAACCATTAAATCTCTAAAATATAAAGTTCCCAGCATTCAGGGGTCCACCGTCAGGCTCTGAGCTAATACAGACTACGAGAGCATGGGGTCTCCACTGCAGAGTTTGCATCTTTCTCAGCCAGCACCCCTTTCCTACCTTTAAGATAGATATGCTTCACACTAGAGTTGGCAAGAGGAATGAATAACCCACACTCCCAGGTACAGGTTCTCACCGGGGTTCAGTTCTCACTGTCATCTTCACACCGCTCTCCTATTGTTCCACAAATGCAATGCGGGGCGCCCCCCCCCCCACCCCCACAGCACCACGGTAAACCGCTGAAGAGCACATGATCTTCTCCTTCTGCTTGCTCCCTCTACTTTCTCTCTAACGTTTGTGACTATTATGCTGAAACATTTCCACTGCTGAATCACAGAATTACCGAGCTTTACAGGAATGAGAGGGTGGAGGAGACAAACTGGCAGCCTCTAGACAGGCTTTGTTCAGCCCACTGTATTTTAAATTATCTTCAATTAGTGGTCAACATTTTTGAAATCAGGGAATTTCAAATAAAAATCTGGATTTCTACTTCCTCCTGAAAAATCAGAAGACCTGCCACCACTGGGCTCGTTTCTGCTGACAGTGAGAGAGGATTAACTGCCCATGAGATAAGTTTCCCAGGGTTCACTCCTACCCCACGTGTCTCACTCATTTGTATTACCTGCATGGCTCCCTGGGCATTTGAGTTTGTGAACCCTAATCTAGGGCAATTCCTTCATCTTAAAGCTGAAGAAAATGAAGGCCCAGGGATGGGAAGTTAACCTGCCTGCGGCCACACATCAAGGGAGAGGCCAAAGAGGAAGCAAAGTGAGGTTCAGGTAGCTTTCTTTCTAATACAGCACTGCTGCTGCCTCTCTAGAGAACCGCGCCTCCACCAGCATTTCTTCCACCAATCATTTACATTTTCTAGGTGGAAAGTGTTATATTTTCCACATTCCCCTTTTATCCATCCTTTTCATATATTTTATTTCCTTATAGATAACAACTTTGTATCAATGATTTCATTTAAATATTATCTCCAACCCAAAAGAAACAATTAGGAATCAGACAAAACAGAAATAATCAACTTTTGCAGACCTCAGTAAACACAGGACCAGAAAGAATCTTAGAAATCACTTAGCTTAACACCTGGCTATACAGACAGGGAAAATGGGGTGCAGAGAAGCACTATGCCTGAGGTCGCAGGGTTCCCAGGTAACAGAGCCAGCCTTCAATCTCCCAGCTCAGTGCCCTTTTACTCTACCATGTCACTTCAGTGCAGGCAGCCAGGCAGTGGGGCACTGAGGCCCGGCTCGCTCCACATAGAAGCAAGAATTACAGAACTCCTTCACATCTTAGACATGGCCAACTTTGACTCTTGGTTTAGCATGAGTTCCAAACAATCAATTTATAGAAGTGGATTTGCACTCAAAGACAGACTTTCTCTGGAAGTGGTATTTGGTGACGAGTTCACGAGTGTCACGGGACTTGGTCTTTGTAACACTGGCTGCTGTGAAAGCTCAGCCCATGAGAGAGGAGCTGCTACAACATCATAGCACCTTTGCTTCAACTTCAAGAGAAAAAAGGCAATGGTAAAAAAGCTTTAATAGTAGACAATGTGTTTTTATAGGCAACCAATTAGCAGATTAATGAACCATTTAACTTTCTTTACTTAAAACCAATATTCAAGAAAGATGAACCCAAAATGCATCCTCATACTGACCAACAGAACTAAGTACAATGAAGTCAATGGTGTACCCCATTAGCATGCTGCACTGTAAGTCAATAAAACAAGCCCTCCCCCGCCCCGAGCCCTGGCCCCCTGGCAAACATAGGTAAATGATTGTGCACTGCGTGATGATACCATTAGGTGAGAACTTTGGTTCATGCAGTCGGCTGCCACAGAGGTTGCACTAAAACCCGCAGCCCCGGCACCCAAAGTCAGTCGGCCGTGGTAGCTCGTGGCGTCAGCCGTGCTCCTTCCACAACACCAAGTGAATACTGTGGTCAGGCATGCTGGTGGCAAAGACCAAGCCCGTGTCATTGTGCCCATCCAGTCCATTCAGCCAGGATGCTTCGCCTGCCAGGAAGCTTGAGCCTCTCTTGGATTTCCTGTACTCTGGCAGAGGCCAGCGGCTAATGAGGCTCTCTGTCCGCAAGTCCATGATATACAGGTAGCGGTTGTCAAACAGCAGGGCGAAGATATCTCCGAAGCCAAGCAAGGCCAAGTTTGCTATCTCAGGAGTCTTGATGACCCTGCAAGGATGACAGTTAGGAAACGTGAACCAGAGGGCAACTCTGCTTCTGCTTCTGCTACTAGAGTCTTTCCCAGGGACATTTAAAACCAATACAAAATTCATACAAATTTAGTTAAATAAAAGTTTTTGATAAAAAGGAAAATATGAGGACAAAAAACCTCAGCCTACCTAAAAGGGGGGGAAAGGGAAGGCAGCTTCATTATATGATAACAGAGGCACACAAGGAGAAAGGTTGTGTTTGGTAACCGTTTATAAAAGCACAAAATGCCCAGCCACGCTGGAAAGGATCTTAAAGATTCTCTCATTTAACATTCTCATTTCTGAGATGTGAAAACTGAAGTCCAGCCAGGGTAAACACTTTGGCTAAGGATTCACAACTATTCAGTCAGAACTACAACCCAAGACTAACTATTATCACTAGGTAAAAAATTTATTCATGAAATCCTAGAATGCTGGCCTAGGGGAACTCCTGGAGCCTAGAACAAAGACAGAAAACCAAGTGACAAGTGCTATTCTATGCAGTAGGGAGCAAACACACAGGCTCCTCTCAAAAAGCAGTGGAGGCTGAAAATATCACAAGTTTCCTAAATAATTCAGACACTTTAGTAGGTCCAGAAGAACCTGTTAGAGAAAACTCGGGGAGTTGGGAGCAGAGCCTTAACCTTCTCAGGTTGCCAGTTCCCAAACATTGATGACAAAGGCACAAAATGGGAAAGACCTAGCCACACAGCAGCACAGAAGAGAAAAAATTTAGTTTCCGTTGTCTACACTCGTAGTGAGAGGAAAAGGCTGACAAGAAAAGGTGAGGTCCTCCTTGGAGGCACTAGGTAAAGAGCTACGAGACAAGGGAAATACAAATCCTGCTCTGTGACAACATGGCCGGCCCCCGTGAGAGGCAAGTTTAGCCTATGTTTTAACAAGGACACTACCAACCAGCGTCTGTCCAAGGGGTCTACCTGAATGGGCAGAGCCTGGTAAGCAGGACAAGTAAGAAAGAGCTGAAGGAACTCAGCCGAGACAGGAGGAAAAGACTTGGTAGAGACAGGGAAACTAGACATGCCCATCACCTTTAGATAGTGAAGGATGCACAGGAGGTTACACCAGACATTATGAGCTCCAGCAGAGGCAACACGGCTCCAGGGCAAAGAGGGTTACACAGAGGCAGATTTCAGTTTGACGTCAGGAAGGGAGGGGATTTAGTAGTTAGCACCTGTTCCTCAGACCGAAACTGAACTTATTGGCCAAACCTGTTTCACTTCTTTATTTCCCTGGCTGCTCATTCACCCAGCTGCTCAAGCTAGGAAACATGGCAACTATCCAACTCTCCTCCTTCTTAGATCTTATTCAATCACCAAGATCTACTGATTTTACCTCCCAATGTTTCCTCTTATTTATTCACTACTATCTGAATTGCCACAACTCTGATCTGAGCCATCTTTTTTAAAATTTTTTATTCAGATTATGATAGTTTACAACCTTGTGAAATTTGAGTTGTACATTATTATTTGTCAGTCGCGTTGTAGGTGCACCACTTCACCCTTTGTGCCCAACCCTCACGCCCCCTTTCCCCTGGTAGCCACTAATCTGTTCTCTTTGATTACACGTTTAACTTTCACATATGACACATGGAGTGATACAGATTGTCTTTCTCTATCTGGCTTATTTCACTTAACATAATACCCTCAAGGTCCATCCATGTTGTTGTGAATGGGACGACTTTATTCTCTCTTATGGCTGAGTAGTATTCTATTGTGTATATATATATATATATACCACATCTTCTTTATCCAATCATCAGTTGATGGGCACTTAGGTTGCTTCCACGTCTTGGCTATTGTAAATAATGCTGCGATGAACATAGGGGTGCATGGGACTTTTGGAGTTGCTGATTTCAAGTTCTTTGGATAGATACCCAGTAGTGGGATGGCTGGGTCTTATGGTATTTCTATTTTTAATTTTTTGAGAAATCTCCATATTGTTTTCCATGGTGGCTGCACCAGTTTGCATTCCGACCAGCAGTGTATGAGGGTTTCTTTTTCTCCATAACCTCTCCAACATTTGCTACTTTTTGTTTTGGTTGTTTTTGCCATTCTAATGGGTGTAAGGTGATATCTTAGTGTAGTTTTGATTTGCATTTCCCTGATGATCAGTGATGATGAACATCTTTTCATGCGCCTATTGGCCATCTGTATATCTTCTTTGGAGAACTGTCTATCTCTCCTGCCCATTTTTTGATTGGGTTGTTTGATTTTTTGTTGTTGAGTTGTGTGAGTTCTTTGTATATTATGGAGATTAACCCTTTTGTCGGATATATGACCTGCAAATATTTTTTCCCAGTTAGTGGGCTGTTTTTTTGTTTCAGTCCTGTTTTCATCTGCCTTGAAGAAGCTCTTTAGTCTGATGATGTTCCATTTGTTTATTCTTTTGTTTCCCTTGTCTGAGAAGACATGGTGTCCAAAAAGATCCTTTTAATACTGACATCAAAGAGTGTACTGCCTATATTTTCTTCCAGAAGCCTTATGGTTTCAGGTCTTACCTTTAGGTCTTTGATCCATTTTGAGTTAACTTTTGTGAATGGTGAAAAAGAATGGTTAATTTTCATTCTTTTACATGTGGCTTTCCAGTTTTCCCAGCACCATTTGTTGAAAAGACTTTCTTTTCTCCATTGTATGCCCTCAGCTCCTTTGTCAAAGATAAGCTGTCCATAGATGTGTGGTTTTATTTCTGGGCTTTCAATTCTGTTCCATTGATCTGTGCACCTGTTTTTGTACCAGTACCATGCTGTTTTGATTACTGTAGCTTTGTAGTATGTTTTGAAGTCAGGGATGCCTCCAGCTTTGTTCTTTTTTCTCAGGATTGCTTTAGCAATTCGGGGTCTTCTGTTGCCCCAAATGAATTTTAGGATTCTTTGTTCAATTTCTGTAAAGAATGTCATTGGGATTCTGATTGGGATGGCATTGAATCTGTAGATTGCTTTAGGTAGTATGGACATTTTAACTGTGTTTATTCTTCCAATCGAGGTGCATGGAATGTCTTTCCATCTCTTTATGTCTTCAATTTCCTTCAGGAAGGTCTTGTAGTTTTCGGTGTATAGGTCTTTCACTTCCTTAGTTAAATTCACCCCAAGGTATTTTATCTTTTTTGTTGCGATTGTGAATGGTATTGTGTTCTTGAGTTCTTTCTGTTAGTTCGTTATTAGAGTATAGAAATGCTACTGATTTATGTAAGTTGATTTTATACCCTGCAACTTTGCTGTAGTTGTTGATTATTTCTAATAGTTTTCCAATGGATTCTTTGGAGTCTTCTATATATAAGATCACGTCGTCTGCAAACAGCGAGAGTTTCACTTCTTCCCTCCCTATTTGGATTCCTTTTATTCCTTTCTCATGCCTAACTGCTCTGGCCAAAACCTCCAGTACTATGTTGAATAAGAGTGGCGATAGAGGGCATCCTTGTCTCGTTCCTGTTCTCAGGGGGATGGCGCTCAGTTTTTGCCCATTGAGTATGATGTTGGCTGTGGCTTTGTCATATATGGCCTTTATTATGTTGAGGTAATTTCCTTCTATCCCCATTTTCTTCACAGTTTTTATCATAAATGGCTGTTGGATCTTGTCAAATGCTTTCTCTGCATCTACTGAGATGATCATGTGGTTTTTATTCCTCAATTTGTTGATGTGGTGTATCACGTTGACTGATTCGCGGATGTGGACCCATCCCTGTGTCTCTGGTATGAATCCCACTTGATCATGATGTATGATCCTTTTGATGTATTGCTGAATCTGGGTTGCCAAAATTTTCTTGAGAATTTTTGCATCTATGCTCATCAGCAATATTGGCCTGTAGTTCTCCTTTTTCCGTGGTGTCCTTGTCAGGCTTTGGTATCAGAGTGATGCTGGCCTCGTGGAATGTGTTAGGAAGTGTTCCATCCTCCCTAATTTTTTTTGAATAGCTTGAAAAGTATATGTATTAAATCCTCTCTGAAAGTTTGGTAGAATTTCCCAGGAAAACCGTCTGGTCCTGGGGTTTTATTCTTTGGGATGCTTTTGATTGCTGTTTCAATCTCTTTCCTTGTGATTGGTCTGTTCAGATCGTCTGTTTCTTTTTGACTTAGCTTTGGGAGGTTGTAAGAGCCTAAGAATTTATCCCTTTCATCTAGGTTATCCATTTTGTTGGCATATAGTTTTTCATAGTATTCTCTTATAATCTATTGTATTTCTGCGGAGTCTGTTGTTATTTCTCCTCTTTCATTTCTGATTTTGTCTATTTGAGCTTTCTCTCTCTTTTTTCTTTCTAAGTCTGGCTAGGGGTTTGTCAATTTTATTAATCTTCTCAAAGAACCAGCTCTTTGTTTCATTGATCCTTTCTACCGCCTTTTTTGTTTCAATAGCATTTATTTCTGCTCTGATTTTTATTATTTCTCTTCTTCTGATGACTTTGGGCTTTTTTTGTTCTTCTTTCTCTAATTCAGCTAGGTGTATTTGAGACTGCTTATTTGGGATTTTTCTTGTTTGTTAAGGTGTGCCTATATTGCGATGAATTTCCCTCTTGATACAGCTTTTGCTGTATCCCATGTGAGTTGGTATGGCATGTTATTTTCATTTGTCTCCAGATTTTTTTGACTTTTTAATTTCTTCAATGATCCATTGCTTGTTCAATAGCATATTTTAGCAAGACATCATCTTTTGCTTGCACTACTGCCAACTGTTTTCAACTGGTCTCCCCACATCTAGTCTTAGATCCTTTCAATCAGTTAACCTCACACTAAAATCTAATCCTACTGGTACCTCATTTAAACTTTTAAACTCTTCAGTGGCTCTCTATGGCATTCACATCTCCAGCGACACTGGCCTTTCTCAAATGCAGCAGGTTCCTTCATCTCAGGGCCTTCGAATAGACTGGTCTCGCAGTCTACAATGCTCCTCACTGCACACTCACTGCTGGCATTTACTTAATGCATATACTCATCCTTTAGAGCTTAGCCTGAATCTCTTCCTCAAAGAAGCCTTCCCTTACTCCTCAAACTAGGTGGGGTCTCAAAGTCCCCCACAGTATGTTGCTCTTAGCCCAACCACTGAAACATCTGTATGTAATTAGTTGTTTAATATCAGTCTTCCCTCTCGCTGGTTAGTAATTTGCTTGGGTTTGGTAAGTATTTCTGATGGTTCCCAATATACAGCACAAAATGCCTGACATACAGGCAGGTGCTCAATAAATACCTGCTAATGAATAGAACAGTGGTGCAATGAACATGAGGAAATAAAAATTCCTACAAAAGAGATCCAAAGGAAACTGGGACAAACAGCAAGAAAGTCTATTTAGTCCCACATCGTCAATGCCAAGCAGGAAATAACCAGAAACTTAGAAAACTGGGTGGCTAGGGAATAGGATTTAAGCTGGTGAAGATGAGCTGACTCCAAAGCCTGGAGCACAAATAAGTTGCAGAACAGAATACAGGTCTTGACAGGCTCACAGCCCCCCTTATTTTGATTTCTTTAGAACTGTAAACAGACATCCCTGCTGTGCAGTCTGGGCCCTTGAACCTAAATAACCCTGCCTGCTGTTCTGAGATAACTAGCTCAAGAGATTGCATCATATCTTAGCTCTATTGAGCAAAATGCTGCCATCTGCACTTTGCTTCTTTTCAATTAGCTTCAAAGCATAAGTAGCCCTACCTGGTCCCAGCAACTGAGGCCATAGGATTGTACTAAGATTTCAAAAGAGGTTGATTTATTTGCATTTGGAGTGGAGAAAACCAAGAGATAAAACAGCCCCTTTTCAAAGAAATAGCCTTAACCTAGCACTTCCTAGCAGCAAACAATCTTGCAGGTTTATTTTTTAAAGCTAGTGTATCCAAACACCAAAAACAAACAGAATTTTCATCTGGGACTCTAGACTCTATACGCCATTCGGAGTAAGCAGCACACATGAGAAAGGTAAATGCAGGGTCAAATTAAAACCTTTAGAGACTCTTAAGCATTAAAAAGATTATAATATCTATACTACACCTTGCCTTTGCATGCCTCCCTCCCCTATTTTAATTCAAAACAAAAACAATACGAAATTGTAAAGGAACTGATTTTCCCATTATGACTACCTGGATTTTTTCTTTGCAAAGTTATCAAGTTCTTTCAAAAGCTCTTTCTCTCTGGCTTGCTGGTCCCTTAAGCATATGCCTGTTGGATGATCCAGACATGGCTGGCTGGCTGCTGGACTAGGGTGAGCCGTGGAATGCTGGACAAGGCCCCTACTCTCTCTTGGCTTCAGTTTCCGCATCTATAAAATGAAGAGCTTGGACTAACATTTTCTAGGATCCGTTCTGGTCTTTTTTTCTCAAAGTATAATTATCAATCAGTTCTAGAAAGGATCCTGACAGCTTGGAAACCTAATTGGTTAGAAATGAAGGTCTGACACCTGGGAGACATAAGTGGGGTTGTAACTTTATGACTAGAGAGACAGGGCCTGCCAAAGCCCTGTTGGCTAGTATGATCAATCCCATACAAGTTGACCTCAAACAGTCATGCAAAAAAACAATGAAGAGAACATTCAATTTTCTGTACTCCCCCAAGCCAGCATTTCCTGAAACCATGCTGTGGAACACTAAATCTGTGAGCTGTTAACAGGTGTTCCTCAAAAAAAGGGCTTTGTGCACAGTAAGTGTGAGGTACAGTGAGTTAAATTCAAACAGGTTTCTTTACGCAGGGGTTCTCAGAGCTATCAGTAACAGAGCTCTGCCAGGTCCTGTGCTAGGTCCTCATTACAGGCATTTCACTTAATCTTCACTTTATTGGTGAGGAAATTGAGGCAGAGAGAGGTTAAGAAACTTACATAAAATCATACAGTTCCTAAGAGATGGCACCAAGTCTTAAACCAAGGTTTGTGTATCACCAAGGTAAGTTCTCTGAAGCACCATATGGCACTGGCTTCCATCAGGCTCTGATGTGCTAAGAGACACCGCCAATCTCTAAGAGGGGTCTACAGCATGCAGTGAATCACAAAATTACTTGTCTATCGATCTCTTATGTATTTCTTTGGAGAGAAACCTTGTAAGTTGTATTTTTCTCTAAATACCTCTGTCTTTTTACTAGTCAACAGAAGGTCATTTGATGCCTCAAGGTAAAATTTCAACTGACAAGGAAATAGAACGTAAAATGTTAGAACTAGAAATCTGAAGATCTTTTCACCCAAGCCCCTCATTTCCCAGAAAAGGATGTTAAATTCTGAAAGGGGGAGTGACTCAGAGTAAGGAGAGGGACCAGAACCTCAATATTCTAGGTTCTAGCACGTAACTCTTTCTGATTACTGCTATGTGTGAGATTTTCAGCATATAACCCTCTCTTTAACTGATGTAGTAAACAGTTCCCAAAAGCAAGTTATTGACTAATTTATCCAAATATTTAGTCTTGTCTTTACTACTAAACTGCAACAAAATAAAGAGACCGCAACACTGTCAGAGGAAACCTTACCTGAGAATATCATAACTGGCAAAGTCCCACTGGTAGAGACCCAGTGCCGAACTACAGACGATGTATTTGCCATCAAAGTGAAGTCTGGGCTGCAGGCAGATACTTCTATCCTCAGAGACAGACAATGTCTTCAAGCACTTGCAGTTGATTTCTCTCCCAATTGGCCAAATCTACAGATAAAAGACAGTTAGGAAAGATGACAGATGATATCACCATAGAAAAGCTTGTCCTTAAACAACGTGGCTTGTGTTGCTGACATCAGATACAAAGTGAAGTAAAGTGGAAAGACTGCAGGTTTTACAGTCGAGGGATGGGTTCAAGCTCCAATTCTGCAGCAATGTGCCATGTAATCTTGGGTAAAAAACTTAACCTCTCTGAACCTCAGTTCCCACAATGAGGATAATGCCTACTACGTGGAACAGTGCAATAAGAATGTATGTAACAGTGCTCTGTAAACCTTTTGTAAATTGTTTTTATTATTACAGAAGTAAATGTTTATTTTTTTTTTTGAGGAAGATTAGCCCTGAGCTAACATCTGCTGCCAATCCTCCTCTTTTTGCTGAGGAAGACTGGCCCTGAGCTAACATCCATGCCCATCTTCCTCTACTTTATACGTGGGACACCTACCACAGCATGGCTTGCCAAGTGGTGCCATGTCCACACCCGGGATCCGAACTGGCAAACCTCACGCCACTGAAGCGAAACGTGCGCACTTAACCACTACGCCGCCAGGCCGGCCCCCAAATGTTTATGTTTTCATAGTTTAGATCTAAGAATTGAGGAGTAGGAGACGCGTGTCTTAAGAAAACAGAATGTACTGAAGATAAATTTCTGCAGTTTTTTTTTCTTCATTTACAAATCAGGGTTAGAAACTGCCTAGAACATAGAAATAACAGGTAATTCTCTTTTCAGTGTTTTAAAGATGGCTTGGACTAAGACATTTCTGCCTCCCTTGAAATATTCCCCCTTTGCCACACCATTTTAATTTTTAAAATTTTGCCAGGTTTTCTTTGTTGAGACAGACTGATGGAGAAGAAACCCTCACCTTGATCTCATACTTGTCCGCACTTAAGAGGATGTAGTCTCCAGGGCTGTGCAAGAGAGACTTGACTTTGCACTTCTGCAAGACCACCTAGAAATGGAAACATCTGTGTTACGGAAGATCCTTTCAATGCTACTCCTATATTGCTTTTAAAAAAATTGAAAATATGAAACGATACGGTATCCTAGAATAGCTAAGTTATAACTCTATGGCCAAGTTAACTTCTACTAAGAGTTTACTACAACCAGATTCTCTACATTATCAGCAGGATCTAAAAGTGTCTAATGTTGGCAGTATTTAATCTTAGCTTCAGTCTGGAAGCAGACATTAGGAACGATTTTAAAAATGATAAAATGTGACTTTATAGAAAGTGTGAGGAACAGGAAAGAAAAAAGTCTGCAGACACAGGAGATACAAGTGATCTGTTTTCATAAGCATGTGCATTATAAAGGAAGAAGCACTGGGCCTGGGACCAGAATCTGCCATATATTGACTTTGCAAACTGGGGCAGTACCATCTAATCTCTTTGCTTCTCAGTTTCCTCACCTTTCAAATAGGGGATGAGGCACTTATCTCACGTAACTGCAGTGAAAATGAAACAAAGCCATTAAATAACCGTAACGGTAATGAACATTCCATTGGCACGTGGGATCTGTAAACACTAGGTTCTAGTTATTTTTGTAATAAATCAGCATGATGTGACAGGGGAGGCCAGACTCACTCATTCAAAATCCTGGGTTGCAGGTTCAACTGAAACTGACAGACATGCTACCAGGTGCCAGGCACCTTGTTGGGTACTGTCCCATCACCTCATTTAATATTCACAGAAACATTGAGGAGATGATGAAACTGAGGCCCGGAAGGGAGGAGTAACTTGTCTAAGACATCACAGTCAGTGTCCTGGCCCCAAGCCCACTGTTTTTAACCCAACACCAAATTGTCTGACATAACTTTTCTATTTAAATATTGAATGTGCCCAATACAGAATTATTTCTTTTCCCAATTTCTTTATTGGTAAAATACACATAACATAAAATGTACTATCTTAACCACTTTTAAGTGTACAGTTCAGTGGTATTATTGATCTTCTTACAAACTGCTCTCCTTTTAGCTCTGCCTATTTCAGAAAGACACAATTACCCATCCAATCTAAAACCCACTAGCCATCTCTGATTCTTTCTTCTTTGTTCCTCGTGAGTCAGTGGGTTCAGCTGGCTTTACCTTGAAGACATATCCTTCATGGGCGCCCTTCTCTTTCTTTACTGCCACTCAAGTCCAAGCCATGGGTACCTTTTGCTCAGACTACTGCAAAAGCCTAACTGGCCACCCTGTGTCCACTTGTGCCCCACTCAAATCCACTTTTCACTCAGCAATTATCTTCTTAAAATATAAATCACACAAGACCCTTGCTTAGAACTGCTTCCTACTATACTTAGAATGTCTATAAAATCCTTAACAGTGCCAAGTAAGGCATACATGAGGGCCACCCCTCCCCCAACTACATCACAGCTCCGCTGGCCTTCCAGGGCATCAAACTTGTCAGGTTCTTTCCCACCGCAGGGCCTGTGCAGATACTGCACCCTCTGCAATAGTCCACTACTTTTACACAGCTACCCCCAATTTATTCTTCATGTTTTGTCCCTTCTCAAGAAGCTTTCCCTGAATGAATGAAATTGGATACCTTCCTAGACTTTCTCACAGAACACTGCACTTCTCCTTCATAGCACTGAACACAATTTGTAACTATACATTTATTTGTGATTTTACTGTTAAAATAACTATTTCTCCTACTAGGCTAACACTCGTGTCAGGCCTGGGTCTGTTTTGTTCACTCCTGCATCCTTGGGCCCTCACAGAATGGCATGGTAAGCTCAAGAACAGTTTCTGCATGGCATTTCCATTATTAATATTGCATCTAATCCTCACAGCAATCTTTTCTTGAAAACTAGAAAACATCACAATGTTCTTTTAAAGATTCTGTAGATTTTCCTTTGTCCCATTTCTTGTAATCATTTTCTTTTTCAAAATAAAAACTGCTTTTCTGATTAAAAAAGAAATATGCTTAGCCTAAAGGGAAAAAAGCACCCACAATTCCAAGAAATAATCATCTTCAACATTTTGGTGCATAAACACACTCAGAAACTGATATCATACATAGTTTTTTGTATGTAAACCTGTTTTATTTGCTCCCTCTACCCACCTAATGTATTGTGGGCACCTTTCCATGTCCAAAGTTATTCACTTGTTAAAACTGTTTACCAAGTGTCTTTTACGTGTTGGTCACTGTTGTACATCATCATGCTTTGTGGTTGCATCCATTCCATCTTATGGCTCACCTACCACTTATAAGGCAGCGTCTACCATCCTCCACTCCACCCACAGCTCCCCCACCCCCACAAAGCCTGACGTCCAGATTTCTTCTGTAAGTCTTCCTACCTTGGTGACCCATTCCGTGTGCCCAGTGAGTGTGTTCAGGCACGTCCCAGCAGATAAAGCCCATACTTTCACAGTGAAGTCTGCAGAGCCACTCACCAAGATATCCAGTTCATCATTGTAATCGACGCTAAACACTAGTATACATAACACACACAAAGTTAAAACATGCCTCTGTCTGAGGGGCTTTATAATAGAGTTCAATAATGTTTATTCTCCCTAGCTGTCCAACTGTATTGCTCAGCCAGAGCTACCATAAGAATGGTCCCACTCAGCTAGCAATTCTATGATAAAAAAAAATAGCCATTTCAAAATTCTCATTATTATTATAGCTTATTATGCTAAGGATGGAAAGTGTCTGGATTAATACACTCTATTAAACTTGTGTTAGCTTCAAAGTGAGAGGCAAAACCAGTGTTGGAAATAATGGCATTTCTTCTTAGGACTGATGCCTGATACTACACAAACTTATCTAGCTTATGAAGGGAAAACAGAACACAGGTGGCCCTACTTAGATTTGCACTATTTATTGCAGTGAGGCAAAATGTCAAGAATATAAGCTGCAAAACAACGCCCATATTCAAGAAAAGCCAGTGTAATGAGAACAACAAAATAAAACACAAAGATCTCAAAGGTCAGACTAAGCCACTGTCTCAAAACTAACTGAATTTCTTCACAGCTATACCCCCAGCACCTAAAATGGTGCCTGAGTATGGCAAGTGCTCAAGTATTTGTTTCTAAATGTCTGCCAAATTCTAAAGGAACACTGGGGACCTAGAGATGAAGACACTGGTCTTTTCTTTAAGGAACTCAATCTAAGTGAGGGGTGGAGGAGGAAGTCCAAAAAAAATAAATGTTTACCTCTTGCTAGGGAAACACCAAGGAGAATGACTAACTCTGCCCAGGGGTATCAGGGAGGACTTCAGGGAAGAGGCGATATTGGAGATGGGCCCTGAAGGATGAGTAGAGTTTATCAAGAAAAGAAAGAGAATACTGCAGGTAGAGGGAGCAAAGGCATGGAGTTAGGAAAAGCCACAGCAATGTCCAGGGAACAGCAAGGAGAAAGTTTTTTAGAGCAGGGTTCTCAGTTGATCAGGTATAAAATCACCTGGAAGTCAATGTATACCTTGACACTGTGGAACAGTACACTCAGTTTAATATACAAGTTCCATGATAATTCATATATCTTCAAATATTGATTTCTATAACAAATGAGTGGTAACATAGCAGACTGAGGAAAAATGTATAGGATGACAGACAAAATGGCAAAAAAGCCTGTTTTTAGCAATCGAACAGCTAGGTTTACTTCAAAGAATTACTGAGTACCAGGTACAGTGCAAGGAACTCAGGACCTAAGAGTGAACAAGACAGGCAGGCTCCCTGTGCTTTGGAGCTTACAGCCTGGTGGGGAAATCATGAGATGATCATACTTACTTGTACGATGAGAGTTAGGACAGAAATGCAGGTTACTGGGAAACCTACAGCAGAGAGACCAACCTGTTGAGGGAGTCCAGGAAGGCCACTCATAAAATGCGAGGCTTAAGAGCACAGATGGTGTCTCTCAGGGGCTAATGCGGTGGGTAAATGGGCAAAAGGAAGAAGGGAGCTGCTGCACAAGAGGCTGGGGAACAGCTCAGCATGCTTTCTGCACAAAGCCCCAAAATACAGTGCAGCAGAGGGCGAGAGCAGGTCTTGAGGTTATATTCAAAGGACAAGTTTTTGCAAACCAAGCCTGCTGTAAAATTATTAGGAAATCTTCAGGGATCGGTTTCTTTCATCTTATCTCTAGGCAGTAGCTTGTTTTAACAATTGTCAATCAAGCTCCAATTTGACAGAATATGTGTAGATCACACAATCTGGAAACCACTGTCACTCCAAAGGATTTTCAGCCTTAATTCTACAAATGAAGTAGACAGAATTTACAAGTGTAGGACTTAGTCAATTTGAAGTATGGAATCTGATAAAAGCAAAGGGGACTGACTGTCCAACAGCATAAAAATGAAATAGGAGAGAAGAGTTTTTAAACGGGACAAAGCAAAGCAAAATTAGGGAAAAAATTCCAAATAAGAACTTGAATAAAGGGATTAACTGCCGTGACTGAGAAAGAATAGATAAGAAAGACAGGTTAAGTTATAAAACAAAACAAAAAAGAGAATCACATTCTTGACTTCTGGCTTCAAGGCACAAGGTTAAACTAAGTCCAGAAACCCTTGAAAAAGGGCAACCCACCCGCCCCTGTGTGCCCCCGGAAGTGCTGGGTCCTGCTTCCAGAACTCCATTCCCAGCAGGCCACAGTGTTGTCAAAGGAGCCTGTCACAAGCTTCTGCTCATCAAACTTCACAGCTGCACAAGTGTGGGTCTGGATGCCATAAACGCACTGCCCTGTGCTCACATCCCACAGTTTTGCAGACAAGTCATCTGACCCTTCAAGAGAAAAACAGGGAGGTTAGTAAGAAAACAAACACTAATGAAGGAAAATCAATCCCCAACCATGGTATTCTTAAAGAAGAAACTTAACGGTCACCCTGCCTAGCACTCTCACTTTATAGCTGAAAAAACCAAAGCATGGAGCGGGTAACACAACTTGCTCAGGGTCACCAAAATGGTGTTAACGGCACAGCGACTAAATGCAAGCTTTTTGGTATAGTCCTTTTCCCTTAATTTTCCAGGGTACAGAGGAATCTTAGACTGAAGCATCCTTTGGTGCTTCCACTTCTAAAATATCATAAATCTTTGACTCTCATGAGCTCTCTGATTTGAGCTTGAAATGATGTGTATTACTATGACTGCATGTCTACACGCATGCCTGTCCATTACCCAACAACCCTGAATAAATAAAGAATGTTGAATAGTAAAGCAGTCTGCTGGAACATGTTCTACTCTAAGGCAAGTCCAAAGATAAGCCTCAGATCATGAGTTAACTTCTGCAAAGGCTAACTGATAATTTCTTGAGCCATCTTGAAATGTGTAAAGGAACCCCTAAGAAAACCAAGGATAAATTATTCCCAGATAGTCACAACAACTCAAAAATGAGCTTGTAAAAGTCTCTTAAGATTCTGTAGAAAACAGTACATTTTATTTCTGCCTCTGAAGAAAATATTATACTGATCATGGCGCCAATTCAAGGCTGTGCTTGAATTATGTTTAAAATCCTAATGATTAACTCACGTCTCATAACTTACCTTTAGAATAAAAAATAGTAAGAACTGACAAAGACATTTTGAGGACAAGTCACTATGACAAGGACATAGTATCCTAGGAAAGCACAAATTAACCAGCTTTCAAAAAGCTGAAATGACTAAAGCAAGCCAGCTACAATTCTACCCTTAGGGGTTGGTCAAGAGCCACTGTTCCAGACAATGGAAAAATAGCTACCACTTATGAAAGAGGTAGAGCGTGAATTCAATCTGGACAAACCCTATGAGAACATACTGAAATGAAGACTCTGTGTGTCATCACTTTACTTTGTAGGGACTCAGTTTCCTCTCTATAAAATGAGGGGCAGGACTGGCTGGAGGTTCTCACTGGGCATATGAGACACTGGAATCATCTGGGGAGCTTTATCAAAACACGTGTGCAGGGCCCTACCTTCAGAGAGTCTAATTTAGAATCTCTGAGGTGGGGTCCAAAAAATCTTAAAAGCTTGCCAATAATCTTAAAAGCTTGCCAGGTGATTCTAATGCATCGGCAATATTTTGAGAACCAATGATCCAGAACAGTGCTGTCCAACAGAAATATAATGCAAGACATATGTGTAATCAAAATTTTTTCTATTATTTACTTCAAAAAGTAAAAAAAAGAAACTAATCTAATATAGTTTAACTCAAGATGTCAAAAATTTAACATTTCAACATGTAATCAACATAAAAAAATTACCAATGAAACGGTTTATCTTCTAAGTCTTTGAAATCCAGTGAGTATTTCACATTTCACATCTCACTTTGGACGAGCCACAGCTCAAGTGTTCAGAAGCCATATGTGGCCAGTGGCTACTAGATGGTGTAGTGCAGTTTGAGATATTCTTTAAGCTTGGACATTTTGTGACTGTATTTCTAGGGGGCTAAAACAGGGAAAGAAATCATTTTGGGTCCTACCTGAGCTTGGTTCTGATTTACTGCTAGTGCTCAACTGGGGTCTCATTCATTCAACCTTTATTTATAGAACTTCTGAGTCAGGCAGGGCTCCTGCTCACACAGCGCTTAGTCTACTTGGGAAGACAAAAAGGCTAAGCAGGCAAATATAATTCAGTACAGTAAGCGGTGGGCAGTACAAAAGCCCACAGCAAATGCAGGGAGGGGATAAAAGGAGAAAACGCCTCAGATGAAGCTCCCCTGGTTCACACCTGTGCTCCTGAATCTCTAGTGTTCCACAAATACGCCTTAGGAGATGGCATCCTTGGCTCCTCAACTATACTCTCATTTGTTTTTAAGCTGGGCTTTGTCTTAGGATTGTTTGAAGAAGGGATCTCATGGCTTAAAAAAACTTTCAAGTTTTAACTAGCTGAAATCTAAAGGATGAGTAAGCTAACCACCCCATCCCTACCCTCCACTCAGCCGCCAAAAAGGAACAGTACATGCCAAAGGTCAGCCAAACTTTTTCAGTACAAGATTAGATCATAAATATTTTAGGCTTTTTGAGCCATACAGTCTCTGTTGGAATTACTCTGCTGGATTTGGCCCTGAGTTTGCAGTTTACCAATCGCTGGTATATACCTACTAAGTATCTCTACATATTACATAAATACATGTGAATAGACACTGGGGTCAATTCATAAAGAACTACTTGGAACCATTCTAAAAACTGCCTAGGAACTATTTAGAATGCTTGTCAAAATGCATTGTCTAAACATGGACACTGATACAAAAGCAGTTCAGCATGACCAGGAAATAGTGACAAAGTCAGGCTGGAGAGCTGGGTCGGGAGGATGTTTATGACCTGATTTGCATTTCTGAAAGATCACTATGGCTGCATCACGGAGACCGGTTTGAAGGGGGGCAAAATTGGAGGCAGGAAAGCTAGTTAAAAACTAGGAGAGAAGATAAACAGAATGTGGTATATAAATACAATGGAATATTATTTAGCCTTAAAAAGGAAGGAAATTCTGACACATGCACTTAGTGAAATAAGTCAGTCACAAAAGGACAAATACTGTATGATTCCACCCATATGAGGTAAAGAGAGTAGTCAGAGACAGAAAGTAGAATGGTAGTTGCCAAAGGCTGGAGGGAAGAGGGAATAGGGAGTTAGTGTTTTAACAACTACAGTTTCAGTTTGGTAAAGACGCAAGGATGGTGATGTCTGCACAACAATGTGAATGTACTTAATGGCACTGAACTGGACACTTAAAAATGATTAAAATGATAAATTTTATGTTATGTATATTCTACCACAATTTGATTTAAAACAAAGGGAAAGATTATCCAAACTAATTATTTAAACTAGTTTATACAGAAAAATATTGCACCATTCAGGTTTACACCCTAAAGAAACATGGGAAAACAATCAGGCTGAGTTGAGTTCCATTTTACAGTACAAGTCTACTCTTAGCTGCTAAGCTTTCAGGAGCCATTATTCTCTGCTCCTTTTGGCTTTGTGTCAACCTTCCCTATGGACTTCCATTTGCTGCACTGGCTAGCCCAACCTGTTTTCAAAGAGGTCATCATTGATGCAGCCTAGAAATGAAAAAGAACCAAATAAATGTAGATTATTTTTCACTATACGAAAGGGAAAAAAAAGCCCTCTCAATTCAGAAAATAGGATGAAAACAATAGTTCGATATAAAAAATTACAAGGATGGGTATGTAACAAAGACAAACAGAAAAATGAGCCGTAGCCCAAATGGAGTAAACTATCGTACGAAGCCAAGTTTAAATATTTAACTGGTAGAATTCTCAGCTCTCAGTTGCCTCTCTGAGGCATTTGACTCTGCTGACCAACTGCATAAACATTTACCAGAGCCTCTTTAAGACAGGCAATTTTCATTCTCCTTGAAACTCTCTTCATCACCATTCTGTTTCTTTACCTCTCCCCTTTCTCTAGGCGTGCTCTTCAAGGGTCCACCCTAGGCTCTTTTCTTTTTCCTCTCTACATCTCCTTTTCACTGTTACAGCCACAGCTGTGATGTGACTAACTCTGAAATCTCTCTCTAGCCCTGAGCACTCCCCAAAGCTCTGATCCTGTACTTTCAGATATTTGCAGGAATCTCCACTTACACATCCAACTGGATTTTAAGTTCAACCCAAACTGAGCTCCATCTACATTCTTGAATTTATTTCTTTATTTTCTATTCCTGTTACTAGTACCATCTTCCCAGGTATACACACAACTAGAAACCTCAGCCATTTTTGAAATATCCGTTTTTCCTTGCCACACACCCAATCCATTACCAAATCCTGTTAATTCTATTTCAACAGCTGCTCTTTCATTCAATTGCTCCTTTTTAAAATCTCTATCCTTACTATCCTAATCTAGACCTATTTACCCTTACCTAAACTGCAACAGGCTAATACTTTAACTTGGATGCTTTAGATTTGTCTATGTCAGAGGGTGTCAATAGAAGGAGTATCTCCTAAGGGAACATTTTAGAAATTTGTAGGGGTGGTTTCAATTTCACAATGATTGGAGTAGGGGGGTACTACTGCATCTACTGGGAAGAGGCCAGGGATGCTAAACATACTGCAATGCTTGGGACAGTGCACAAAAAGAACTGTCTAGTATTTTGCATGACATTCTCGAAGGTTCTGCCAGACATTACTAAGTGAAAAGCTTATTCTTAGTTATCTGAGCCTAGAACCTGTTTTACAAAGCATATTTACAGTTTATTCTGAATTTTCTATCAGTGTAACTACCAGGTAAATTGAGAAAAAATGTACTTTCTTGGGAACTTTACTAAGAGTTTTTCATCATTTAAGAAGATCACAACATTGATGCTATCTGTGGCACAAATACAACATTCTGCATTTATAGCTGTCATGATCACAATGACAGCACATACAGGCACAGACATGACTGCAGTACTGGCTTCCAGCATAGCTGTGCTTGAGAACTACACGTTGAATGCGTATTATTTTAAATTACTGTTCTCATAATTTTCCTTTGGATCAGAGTTTAGGGACTGTATTCATTTAAAAAACATGTGTAGCTAAGTTATTTCTATGAATTTTACTTTAAGGTAATATTGTAAAATATGTTATAAAAAGAGGACCTGGGTCTGATAGAAATAAAGAACACTGGTCTTGGGGCCGGTCCCGTGGCCGAGTGCTTAGGTTCGCGTGCTCTGCTATGGCGGCCCATGGTTTCGCCAGTTTGAATCCTGGGCGCGGACACAGCACTGCGCGTCAAACCATGCTGAGGCGGCATCCCACATGCCACAACTAGGACTCACAACTAAAAGTACACAACTATGTACCGGGGGCTTTGGGAGAAAAAGGAAAAATAAAATCTTAAAAAAATAAAAAAGAACACTGGTCTCCTTGAAGAAGAAAGCTCTGATCCCGGCCCCTTTTCTGCTCAGAAATCTTCCATAGTTTTTTCTTACTGCTTATAGAAAACTGTCCAAACTCACATTCCCAGCATTTGAAGCTTTCACAACACAGCCCAAGTCTACTTCTTCAGATTTTATTCTAAGAGTCTCTTATAGAGTCCCTACTTACATCCTAAAAATCCAGCTAAAATGAATTTTCTTTATTTTCCTGCTACGTGCTCCATGCTGAGCCCTTTCCATACCTTTGCTAATGCTGATCTTCCTGCTGCAAAGCCCTTACTCTCATCTCTCCAAACTCCATCCACTCTTCAAGACTCAACATAAATACTGCTCAAGTTTCCCAAATGGAAGAAATCACTTCTTCCTCTGAACAACTATACGATTTTTTTCTCATACCATTCAACTACATCAGCTGATCACATCTCTTTCATAGCTCTTGTTTTTCTTATTTGACTACAAGCCAGAGGTCATGATACAGCAGCTGACAGGTTAATATGACTCAAACATGATATTTTTTAAATTGTGAATAATACTTAAAAATCACTCTTAAAAAAACCAGGATATTTCACAAAAATCTCGATTTGAGGCTTCTCTTAAAAAGTCAGATCTGACAGCTCTGAGCCTGAATCCCACATGGCAATAACTCACCACAGTGAAAGAGCAGCCACCCTCCCTACAAGCGCAAGTGTTCTCTGATTAGCCAGAGTCCACGTGGAAACTTCTACTTATTCAGGTTACCTTCCTGATCCCAGTGTGTGTGTTTTCTGACCAAAGAATCGCTCTAATTCATCTATGTATGCCCTCACATCATCTTTCATATAATAGGCATTTTACAAATAAATATTTCTTGAACAGCACAAAGCACAATAGGTTCTTTTCTTACCATTTCAGAAATAAGCAGAAGGATAACTACTTCATTCAGTTTATACCATATTAATTTTATTTTTTAAAGATTGGCACCTGAGCTAACATCTGTTGCCAATCTCTCTTTTTATTTCTTCTCCACAAAGCCCCCCAGTACATAGTTGTATATTCTAGCTGTCGGTCCTTCTGTCTCTGCTATGTGGGATGCCACCTCAGCATGGCTTGATGAGCAGTGCTAGGTCCGTGTTCAGGATCCGAACTGGTGAAACCCTGGGCCGCCGAAATGGAGCCTGTGAATTTAACCACATAGCCACAGGGCCAGCCCCTATACCATATTAATTTTTAGCATCAGCCATCAATCTTTTTGGCAATACTATTTCACTGTTTGTTCAAGGGGCTAATCTGACAGTCACTGTAAGTTTACTGCCAAATTCAGAATTTCCCAATTCAACCACAGTGAAAACACAAGCTCTTAGGTAACAAGATGACACAAACACATGTATAATTCTATAGCAAATATTTCTCTCACTAGTAACAGTCCCAGGGATGCTGTTAGAAAAATTAAACTAATGCTTTGGGTCATTTTCATTAGAGAGAGTTTAATTTTCAATATGCACACCAGATGAATGTAACCAGAATAAAAATAAAAGAACATACAGACCCAACTAGAGAATAATCTTAAAATACAGGGTTGGGTTCACAGTTACTGTAGATAGTAACTTTTCAGTTAAAGAATTCAATGAATGTGTTCCATTCACTTCTGCTCCAAGTAACTGAGGTCTTACTGCATTTCAAAAGTAAAGTTTGATGAGAAATTAAGAAAAAAGAAAAAAAGCTAGAGCTGGTTCTAAAAATGAGTCAACTGCCAGTATTTACCTAAGTGCAAATGAGCACCAAGCTCAAGGGCAATACTGCATCTTACTCTTTAAAAAATACACGCCACTGACCATGAAGTGAAAGGACACGGAAAAGCCATCACTGCAACTGGAAAAGTACATCAAAGTATGGAAGAAGAGACGATGCTGTTCCAATAATCAGCCGTACAGTATGGGACAAGGAAAATAATGTAAGCATGGGTAACTTCAGGATGACAAACAAAACCATGAAATGCCTTAAATTTAACATTTATAAAATTGACAAACTGTCTAGCATTTCAGAGAATTTATTACCACACGAGAAAATGTACACCCTCAATGAATAAAGAAATGCAATTTTAAAACAATCTTGAGAAATCATACATCTCTTAACTATTAAAAATAAACTAAAATTGAGGGCCCAGCCCCGTGGCCAAGGGGTTAAGTTTGGACGCTCCACTTTGGCGGCCCAGGGTTCACTGGTTCGGATCCTGGGTGCAGACATGGCGCTGCTTATCAGGTCATGCTGAGATGGTGTCCCACACAGCACAACCAGAAGGACCGACAACTAGAATATAGAACTATGTACTGGGGGGCTTTAGGGAGAAGGGAAAAAAAAGACTGGCAATGGATGTTAACTCAGGTGCCAATCTAAAAAAAAAAATTAAAATTGAGTCTGGTGGGACTCTGAGGAGAAGCAGGTTACTTAAGACTTTGCTGTGGGCATGGCATCAATTCAATCTATCTGGAAAGGACACTAAGAGGTGCTATAAAATCATTTATGTTTCCGGATCTGGGGGTTCCACTTTGAAGCTTCTGCCTCAAATAAATAATTCAAGGAAAGATATTATGCAAACAAAAATATTCATAAAAATAGAAACAACTTGAACACGCACCAACATAGAAATGGTTAAATAATGATATATTTACATAAAGGAGCAGTATATACTATTAAAAATGGCAACCATGTAGTTTAGGTAATACCCAAATGTTTATCAGGAATTATCTTGAACGAATTTTCTGAAAAAGATATAAAGAAATTGATCCCATTTATAATAGCATCAAAAACAATAAAATACTTAGGAATAAATTCAAGGAAGTGAAAGATCTCTACTCTGAAAACTACTATACGTGAAGGAACAGAAGACATAAATAAATGGAAAGATATCTCATGTTCATGGACTGGAAGAATTAATATTGTTAACATGTCAATAGTACCAAAAGCCACCTAGAGATTCAATGCAATCCCTATTCAAATTCCAACGGCATTTTTTTACAGAAGTAGAAAAAACACTCCAAAAGTTAATATGAAACCACAAAAGACCCTGAACAGGCAAAGAAATCCTGAGAAAGACAAACAAAGCAGGAGGCATCACAATTCCTGATTTCAAGCTATACTATAAAGCTACAGTCATCAAAACAGTACGGTACTGGCATAAAAAGAGACAAACAGACCAATGGAATAGAATTAAGATCCAAGAAATAAATCCAAGCATATGCAGTCAACTAATATTGGACAAGGGAGTCAAGAATACCTGATGGAGAAAAGACAGTCTCTTCAATAAACAGTGCTGGGATAATGGGATATTCACATGTAGAAGAATGAAACTGGACCCATATCTTATACCATTCACAAAAATTAACTCAAAACGAATTAAAGACTTAAATGTAAGACCTGAGACCATGAAACTCCTAGAAGGAAACCTAGGAATAAAGCTCCCTGACGAGGGGCTTGGTAATGATTTTTTGGATATGGCATCTAAAGCACAAGCAACAAAATAAAAAACTAACAAGTGAGACTACATCAAACTAAGGAGCTTCTGTACAGCAAAAGAAACCATCAACAAAGTGAAAAGAAAACTTATGGAATGGGAAACAATACATCTTTTATGATACATTTGCAAACGATACATCTGATAAGGGGTTAATATCCAAAATACATAAAGAATTCACACAACTCAAGAGCAAAAAAACTCAAATAAAAAATGGGCAAAAGGACCTCTAAAGAAAATGTACGAAAGGCCAACAGGTACATGAAAAGGTGCTCAACATCACTAATCATCACAGAAATGCAAATTAAAACCACTATGAGATATCACCCCACACCTATCAGAATGGCCATCATCAAAAAGACAAGAGATAGGGGGCTGGCCCCATGGCTAAGTGGTTAAACTTTCGCGTGCTCTGCTTCGGTGGCCCAGGCACACGGAGCCCGGGTGCAGACCTACTCTACTCATCAGCCACACTGTGGAGGCATCCCACATACAAAGTAGAGGAAGACTGGCACAGACGTTAGCTCAGGGCGAATCTTCCTGACACACACACAAAAAGACAAAAGATAACAAATGCTGGCGTGGATGTGGAGAAAAGAGAATCATTGTGTACTACTGATGGGATTGTAAATTGGTACAGCCACTATGAAAAACAGCATGAAGGGTCATCAAAAAATTAAAAATAGGCGGCCAGCCTGGTGGCCCAGTGGTTAAGTTTGTGCACAGCTGGGGTTTTGCAGGTTTGGATCCCAGGTGCGGACCTACACACTGCTCATCAAGCCATGATGTGGAGTCATCCCATACACAAAATAGAGGAAGACTGGCACAGGTGTTAGCTCAGGGCCAATCTTCTACACCAAAAGAATAAAATACAATAAAATAAAAATAGAACTTCCATACGATCCAGCAATTCCACTTCTGGGAATATATCCAAAGGAAAGGAAAACACTAACTCAAAAAGTTATCCACATCCCCATGTTTATAGCAGCATTATTTATAATAGCCAAAAAATGGAAACAACCTAAGTGTCCAAAAATGGATGAATAAAGAAGTTGTGGTATATATATATATATATACACAACGGAGTATTATTCAGCCATAAAAAATGAGGAAATCCTACTGCTTGTGACAACAGAGATAGACTCTGAAGGCATTACGCTAAGTGAAATATGTCAGACAGAGAAAGACAAATACTGTACAATCTCATCTATACATGGACTCTTAAAAAAAAAAAAATCACAGAAAAAGAGATCAGATTTGTGGTTACCAGAGGTGGGGAGAGAGGACTGGAGGAAGGTGGTCAAAAGGTACAAACTTCCAATTAGAAGATAAGTAAATACTAAGGATGTAATGTACAACATGATGACTACAGCTAACACTGTTGTATGATACAGAGGAAAGTTAAGAGAGTAAATCCTGAGTTCTCATCACAAGAAAAAAATTTCTTTCCTTTTTTTCTTTTTCTATTTATTGTATCTATATGAGAAGATGGATGTGAGCTGAACCTATTGTGGTAATCATTTCACAATATATGCAAATCAAACCCATCATGCTGTATGCCTTAAACTTATACAGGGACAAATGTCAAGTATTTCTCAATAAAACCGGAGGGAAAAAAGAAATTATCTTGGATGAAGAAAGAACACCAAGTACCCCTTTTTATTACATACAATGGAAGTGACAGGCATTGGGATCACTGACAAGAACTGCTAGAGCCATTCTAAACATTGCCTAAGAATTATTTGCCTATCAAAATATATTGTCTACAATGTGGGCACTGATTACACATGCCCATTATAATTGGAAGATACACATAATTCTAAATTTCAATGATTGTTTGTTATATAAAGTTACCTAATTGCTTAGTTTAAAAATATTCAGCTGTCTTTGTTCCCATGCCCAAACGCTTAACTTCTAATTCTTCTTAGACCCACAGGATTTTAAAACAAAAAACACACACCTCCCTTCCCATATTTTATAGACAAGGAAACAAACACAGGTTAAGTACTTCTTGCAAGATGATCTAACCGTTTGCTAGGACTAGCCACCAACTTTTCCACTGCTTTTTCCCCAAAAATCACTGCTGAGAGAAAAAAAAGTTAACCAATGTGGAGGATTGAACATGGAAGAAACGCACCAAAGTAGTTACAGCTTTCCGATTCACATCACGTTTAAAAGAACGCCTCGGGGGACCGGCCCAGTGGCGCAGCCGTTAAGTTTGCACATTCCCCTTCAGTGGCCCGGGGTTCACCTGTTTGGATCCCAGATGTGGACATGGCACTGCTTGGTAAGCCATGCTGTGGCAGGTGTCCCACATATAAAGTGGAGGAAGATGGGCACAGATGTTAGCTCAGGGCCAATCTTCCTCAGCAAAGAGAGGAGGATTGGCAGCAGATGTTAGCTCAGGGCTAATCTTCCTCAAAAAAAAAAAAAAAGTCCGGAATTTTCTTGTTGTAAAATTTTATAAAAATGATTGTCTTCTCTAGAAGGAAAGAGGATGAGGGGGGATGCCATTATAGATATCTCATATAATTAATACTTGCCATTCTCAAGCCTAAGGAATAGCTTGTTCTGTGTGTAAGAATACGCCCTACAAAATGCAAAAATCAAAAAAACAATTCCAGGGTCTCTTACCTGTACAGAGAAGTCCGTCTTTGTAGTAAAGTGCATACACTCTGGCACTGTGTCCAATTAATGATGAGGTCTCAAAGGCTTCATGGTCCTCCAATTGCTTCATTCTCAAAATAGCCTTCAAATAAACCTTCTTCCAGTGCAAAGCGTCCTGAACAGAATCATCTATCTGCCAGCCCAAATTTTTACACGCAGTCTGCCATACCTCTGTACAGGCACTTATCACCTTATTCCACTGTTTAGAGACGAGGCAGCATGTGAGTAAAGTCTGAGGATCGAGCCATTTTAACAAATAAAAACTGAGCTCCAGGGGAAGGAGTTTGAGGAAGTCCCGCTTGAGGAGAGTCTCCAGGTTATTGGAGAGATGCCTGAGCTGGACTGCCCCACTCAGACTAATCAGGTGATCCAGAGTTTCATTTTTCTGCAAGTCCGTCAGAGAAAGAAATGTAACAGAAATGTTATCAAGCCATGTCTCAAAGTCCTTTCTCTCCATAAGGTTATGGAAAAATTTACCTGTGGCACATCAAAATATTGTATTAGTTCTGCTCAAAAAGACCGTTCAAGCAAGACTGCTAATAAACGAAGTATTAAAAATTAGCGTAAAAAACTTGGCATTACAATTTTATGCTTAGTTACTACATCACAACTTTACAGTTAACACACTATGTTTATCTGAAAATGTTCCATGCACACAAAAGAAAATACATTCGAGAAAACATACTTTAACAAATCACGACCTCTGAAAACATGTCAATAAAACTTATGTTGGTGTGTGTGAATTGCTCCTTTTGAAGTCTAGCACATGCTACATGCATCTTCACAGTAAAAGACTTACAAAGTATTCATTCTTTATGAAACAGTATATTCTGTACAATATACCCCCGCCCCCATCAGAACTATCAAAACATGATTTACTTAATACATTCTATTTGGACAGTAAAACACAAAAATAAGCTCCAGGATGTGACAATCAGAAAGCAAGTCTCCTGAGCAGTAACCTGAGACATAAGTTATCATACTAGGAACAATGTGACCTGTTACCAAAATTACAGAGCTGACTACTGGCTTTTGCAATAGATGTTCAGGCAAAAGGATTTGGGGAAGAAAAATAAGCAGATGTAATAAATTATGTGGCTCAGGTATTCTGCTTCTTCCACTTCCTTTACGGCACTGCCTGTTAGAACATGAATTACCAAAGCCTTATTTGGCTTTACACAGTCTGTTTTTTTAAGCCTCATAATGAGCTGGTGACAACTCTTAACCATGTGCCCCAGAGAGCAATGAGGGGCCTGAAGCCTGCACAAATAAGTCAAATTAGTAATCCTGATGTTTACGAAACGCCAAAAACCAGGTATCATCATCTCTACTTTGCAGATGAGGAAGTTACAAGTCAGAGAAGGTAAGTGATTTGCCTAAAGTCAACAGAGCTATTAAAATAGCAGCAAAGAGACTGGAGGCCAGTGCTCTCAAGATCAGTACTCTTCCAACCACACCAAGCTGTTTCTCTCTGAAGACAGCTACAATCGGGATTATAGCCTGGTGATAAAATCTGGGGGCACTGTGCCTATCTGATTATAACACTTTCTCCTTTAGGAGAATGACAAAGTGCTCCAGGGCTAACTGGAACCAAAAAAACATTTACAATTATCCACCATTACATACTGTGGTAAGGTGTCAACTCACTCTTAACACTGGGGACTAAACTAATGGAAAGAAACAAAAAATAAAGCAAACCAATAAAAATCATCTTTCCCAAGACTGGCCATATGTTGACAGATATTAATGCTGGGTGACGAGTACACGGAGGTTTCTTATTCTATTTTCATATGTTTAAACATTTCTATGATTCAAAAAAGAAAAAACTTGCCTCTAAACTGATCACTTAGTTTCCCACCAGACCGTCATACTAATTTTAAAAATTTATGTCCAAATTAATGTGGACGAGGAAAATAAATTCCTTCTCATATGGGTCACCTAGATCAAGTCTAAACAAAAGGCCAGATCGCATCTTCCAACTTTGTTAATGAAAGGTGAGTAAAAATCATTTCATTAATTTCCCAGTATCAAATTTGGCAAGAATGTTATCAGACAAACGCAGGAGAAGCAACCAAACTTTTCTATTCACATCACCTGCTGTCTAACAGTTTTGGTTTTTGGAACAGTGAATGGACTTTAATACCCTGAAGCCTCAAGGTGTGGGCTAGGTAGGACTTATTAATTTGAGGATTTACTTGGCTGCCAAAAAGTAATCAGTTCACCAAAAGTTTTATCAATTTAACACAAGATAACAAGCCTCCTCCTTCCTCTGAATCCAAACAACCTTCTATCTATAATATTTCTAGAAAACTTTTACTTTAAAAAAAATTCACAGCAAGAAAAAAAAACCCTTTTCTGTGGACATTCATATACCATCACAGCAGCTAATTAATTAATGCTGGCCAAGTAAAAACCACACCAAACCATCTGCCCAGGAATCATTTTTCATAGTGAAAAAGTGCAAGGGGCTTCCTCTATCACAGTTACACCTATGCACACAAAGTATTCCACACATTCATCGCAGGAATGCTTACATTTATGTATGCTGAATTAGTATTTAAATGGCCACAAGACAAATTTAAAATACCCATGAATACATTATCACGTTCTCATCATTCACAAATAACTAAGAGACATCTATATCTTGCCAAATTAACGTGCTCATGACAAGATTATGGGACAAGCTTTCCACTGAGTACCTTTAAAAACCCAGCCATTTCTGAGATTTATTTATTCTCCTAACACAAATTTTTTTTCCAGCTCTTACATTAGAGATTGCCCTTTAAGCTACTGAACCCCTTACATGAGGCTGTTTTCCAGTTCTTCATCTCTGACAGTCATGATAAAGGCATCTTTTTTTTTTTTTAATAAAGCAGGCCCCACTGCCTCTGCAGAATGTACTTTTTACTTCTCTAAAAAATGAACTTTGGAAGGAACTTTCTTAAGGTCACAAGTCTAAACTGAACTCTCTTGGAGAGCCTCTAGGAATACCATGTACTGGCAGCACAAAGCCCCAAGGGGAAAACTTCAGGAAGTGAGATTTCAATTCAACACAAGGAGGAGCTTTTAAATCATCAGAGCTTTCCAATAATGGAACAGCTGCCTCCAGAGTGGTGAACTTCCCAATACTGGGAACAGTCAAGGACAGTTGGGTAGAGAAGCAAAATGGGATAAATAAAAATGCTTTGGAGTCAGTCAAATCTTTTACTGATTCAGCCACTTCCTATGTGATCATGGGCATGTTCAACTACTAATTTTCAGTTTTGTCATCTGTAAAATGGAAGCTATCATTCACCTTGAGAGTTGTGAGAATCAGAAACAGAGCAAGGACATGCTTAGCACAGAGCCCGTCTAGGGTAACTCAAATGGTACTTTTTGCTAGTTTTATTACTATGAATACATGGCAGGGAAGCTTTTAGTGGCCCTGAGGCTGGAATGGACATGACCACTACTATTGGTTTCAACTCTATGATCTTATCATAGTTTCTTGAAAATGGCTTAAAATATATGGAAGAAAAACTTAAGGGCTAAAACTCACTGGGAGCTTAATTTTATAATTAGGGGAAGTTATTGACTTGAGGCCATAATTTCCCACTAGGTGCATTTTTCTCTCCACTCTATCCACACTCCATGCTGTCTTGCCCTTTTTTTCCCCACGCAGACTAAACATTAAACTTGTCTTTCTGCCCTCAATATTAACAATTACAAAGCTCTGAAATGGGTGGTGTGATGACAAGAGTCCTAAAATGGGAGATAGCAGACCTGGATTTGGTCTCTGGTTCTGCCATTAACTCCCTATGTTCCCTTAGGCAACTCTCATTATTTGTACTCATTTAAAAGACTAAAGTACTGCTTACAGACATTACCTCATTTGATTTTCATAACCTCATGGAAAGTATCAGTACTACGGCCCTTAACTAATAAATGAGGAAATTTATGGCCCAAGAAGTGGAGCGACTTTCCCAGGGGCCCATAGGAAGCAGCAGATTTAACATCTTGCCCAGCCCCCAGCTTCCCAAAATGAAACAAAACCTTTACCCCAAGGTCGTATTAGAGATACGACATTCTGGATAAAATAATCATGAATGAGTTGTCCTCTCTTCCACCAGGACCCGGCCTAGTCAAGACTGAAAGTAAACATCTGCTGCTGGGGAGGAGACTTAATCTTCCCTCTCTTTTCTTATCAAGCATAATTAGCAATTAGAGTACAAAGGCTTTGAAAACGTATATAAACTTACATAGGCATAAAATATCTTTTGGATATTCAAGAAGCTGGCAACGCTGGTTGCCTCTGGAAAAAAACTGGAGAGCTGAGCAACAGGGATGAGGAGTCCATTTTTGAGTTTAAAACCACATGAATATACTATCTATTTTTAAAAACTCCTTTAGTCTTAAGATGAATAAAAACAGCTTTGAAAGAATACAAACAGTGTTTATAAAATACGGGCTCTGCAACTCCACCTGTTGCTGGGGACCCTGGACAAACCCCTTCACCTATCTCAAGCCCAGTTTCCTCACCTGTAAAATGTAACCACGAACAGAGGTTTTTGTGGGGATTAAATAGGACAATACACGTAAAGCGTTTAGCACGGTACCCGACACAATGGACGCCAACAAGAAATGCCAGTTATCGCTACTATTTAGCACTAATATTATCTTTATTTCAAGCAGCACCCCTCACACACACCTGTTTCCGGGGCACACCCACAACTGCGGCGCAGTCCCTCACATCAGTACAACGCTCTGTATTTCAGTAACCACCTCTCCACACTGCAGTATCTTTCAAACGTATGGCAGCCCTGGCACATCACTCTTAACTCATTTCGCAGCTAGGGAAACTGAGGCACTCACTCCGACACTCAATTTTCCCAGCTCTAAGCCAACTCCAGATCCCTTCACCCCGTTCGTTGCTCCCAGGTCCCCTGCTCCCGGAGCCATGTTCCGCGCGGCACTGACCTGAGCGAGCGCCCCGGGGCCCGGGACCTCGCGCCGGGCTCACACCGACTAGGCGCGCTCGGGCCGCCAGAGCCTCGCAGCGGCCGGGTCCGCTCCGCAGCCATGGCGCCTGCACGGAAAGAAAGACAAACAGCCCGAGACGCGGCGGGTCAGCAGAGGCGCGGGCGTCAGAGAAGCCCCAACCCGACCCGGCCCCGCCTCACACACAGACCTGGACCTGCGGCCGCCGCTCCGGGTCCGCAACCTCACTGGGGAGCGGCTTCCGGTGCTGTCTGCGTCATCTCCGCGCGCCCCTCCGCCTGCGGCGCCCAGCGGACGCGGACGCACTTCCGGCCCCCGCCTCGGGTCGGGGGGAGTAGGCGGGCCGAGAAGCGTAGAGCGAGGCGGAGCATGCGCAGGACAGCTCAGACCTGTGGAGCCTGGACCGCCGCTTACTTCGGAGCTGCAGTTTGGAGTTTGTCCAGCGCCTTTGTGTCTCTCATGTAATCTGATCTTGAACCAACTGTGCCCCACTTTTTCTTGTTATCTTCATTTATGGAGAAGTTAAGGCGTGTCCAAAATCAAACCACCCATTGAGCACTTGTGATGTCCCAAACACGGTTGGGGAGGATAGGGTTAATGAACAAAACCAGAAAAATTCCTGACCGCCTGGGGCTTACATCCTAGTGGGGAAGGCAGACAGATAAACAAATAACTGAGCAAGGTTGATGCAAGCCTTAGCAAATGCTAAAGAGAAAAATACAGCAAAGTGAGAGTTTTGGTGAGCGAAAGAAGGGAGTCAGGTGATCTAGATTTGAATCCAAGCTCTTGCCCTCTGGCTGCGCCAACGGTTACTTAACCTCTCTGGCTTTATTTTCCTCATCTGCATAGCACTTACAGTACCCTCCTCATCTGATCTTTCTGAGTACTGAAGGAGATGAAACATAGAAACCTGTTAGCGTCAAGGAGTAAAACTGTGCTTCCTATGTGCCAGGCACTCTTGTAATCACTTTGTGTTGTGGCACTCAGTTCCCACAGTAACTCTACACAGGTGTTACTATTATTAGCTCCATTTTTAGAGATGAGGAAACCGAAGTCAAAAGAGGTTTAAGCCTCTTGACGAAGGTCGTAGTAACTGGCTATCACAGGATTTCAACTCAGGCTCCCATTAGAGCATGTTACCCTTGTGTTTCTGTAAGGGCTTGTAAACTACATGCACATATACTCACAGGCATCTTGTACCACCACTGTCCAATAGGACTTTCAGCAATGATGTTCTCTATCTATGCAGTCCAATACGGCAGCCATTAGCCTCTTGTGGTTATTGAACACTTGAAAAGTGCCTAATGTGACTGAGGAAATAAAACATTCATTTTATTTAATTTTAATTAATTTAAATTTAAATAGCCACATATGGCTAATGGCTACCGTATTGGACAGCCCTGCCCAATGATATAGACAGAACACATAATATAGACAATAAGACAGTCGCATATCCATTTAGTTGTAGAACACAGCCAAGCCTCCAAGCGTCCTGAGTACATCTAGGATACTTGAAACACGTGAAATAATAAGTTTCCTCTTTATGATGGAAGCCAAGTATGGTGAACTGAAAGGTCTCAAGAGAGCGAATTTGATTTGGTAGGCAATAGGAAGCCTCTGTAGACTTCTAAGCCAGAGAGTGACTGATGACAACATTATGAGAAAATTCGGGAAGATATGGATACACAGATCAGAAAACCTCTATGAAAGAGAAGACAGTACTAAGGTAATCAAGAAAACCAAGCCCTGCTGTCTATTTGTTGCAAACAGTCTCAACCCTAGAATGGTAGAAGTTTGATGAATCAGACTGAAAATTCCAGATGGAATTGCCCCAGAGAAAATATTATCTGAACCTCTGATGGGCAACGAAAGCAAATTGTCTAAGTTTAAGCCCAGAGGAGATCCAGGAGCAAAATTTATAGCTATAAAAAATGAAAAGAAAACTGCAAAATAGAATTTGTGTTTAATTAAATACAAGACCTGTTAAATAATTGTTAAATTTAATATATGTAAAAATTCCTTTTCATTTGAATGTTTTTTTAGGTTAGATTTGCCACTTTGTAAAAATCTCCAAGATTGCGTGATGATTGTTGAGAAAACAGCCAACTTTAAACGTAATGAGTTATTCCTAGCCAAATAATTACAAAAATTGCTTTGAGTAGCAGGTAGAAAGATCAACATACGAAAAGAAAAATATAAAATATAGCCTGGCATGAGATCAGAGTGTTCAGTACAACTGCTTACGTGACAGGAACATGAAAATATCCTGGATGTTCTTTCTTTTCTTAAAATAAACTTGCTGGTATAAACGATGTTTGGGACAATTCCTATACATACATGCACTAGGAAAATGGCAAACATCAAATGCTTAGATTCTTCAATTCAGGCTAAAATGGACTACATGTTATTTTCTATTTTGAGATAAAGTTGCCTGGGAGAGGTAGTTTAGACAACATATAATTGATTTAGTAAAGTTCTTGGAATAGCTTATATGAGGAATTCAAAATCCTTCCCAATGGGACATACACCAAATCTCACCATATGATGTTTCCTTGGGTAGAAAAAATGCACCCACTAGGATGACAAGTATTCCTTGATATTTAGTACATTTCTTGCATGTGCAGGTACCCGGGAGCAGGAAATACTCCAATGATTTGGTTCTTGAGATGCACTCCTTGTGTGATGATGCTGTGGAGAGGTGATGTGGGTTAACTGTTCTTTCAACTCCCAAGCATGCTTCACCAGGAACTCAACATAAAGACAAGGGGTCAGTTTCAAGAGGCACACAAGGTAAGAAGCATTTAAAGAGGTTTGCTTTTTCTATTCTTCGTTCTGGATTCACTCTAGCTGTAACATGATCAGCCCTTGCTCTCCTATGGAGCCAGCAGGTATTCTGGGACAAAAGCTCAGGTTGACTGGCAAGAAACCTTATCCTTAAAGTCTCAGGCACAAAGTACTTTACTTCAAGCGCCGTTAGACTGAGTGATACTGAAATACATTTGGACATCATTTGGCATCTGGACTCAATAATTTCCAAAACCCTGAAATTGTTCACAGACAACATGCCGGTAAGTTTCTTATAATCTTTGAAGCATTTGCTATCTATTAAAATAGGTTTTGAGGAGGCTGAAGTTTCTTCTGTGTGCAAATCATCGGCACTGAGAAAATAGAAAGAAGTTCAGATTGTAATTGCAGGCGTTTGTTTTGCTCTTTGTTTTTTTTCCTCTTCAATAGATGTGGAAAAGTAAAAGATGGGAGTCAGGATTCTATACTGATTAAGAGTGAGCTTTGGAATCTAACAGACTTGAGTTCAAATCACGGCCTTACCCCACTCCCTTACCCACTGAATGATCTTCTGCAAATTACTCAACCTCTTGAATGCTCAGCTTAATTTTGAAGATTACCTATCTGAAAGGGATAGTACCAGGGCTAAATGGGTTAAGGCATGAAAAGTGCTTAGCACAGCACCTGGCCCGTGGCAAATGCTCAACAAGAGGTAACTATTATTATGGAAGGCTTTGTTGATTGAAGCTCCAGTGAATAAAGATTTAATTCCTTTAATGTCCCCTGGCTCTGTTACATTACAATACTGCATGTGCTCTTCCAGATGGAAAGTTTCCATATCCTTTGATGAGATGGAGTAAGCTTGGCACAGGTCCCTCCTAGATCTCTGAAGGGGTGCTATGCAGATAGCAGGAATCTGCCCATATTGACAGATATGTCAGATGGATTAGGGGACATTGTTGAAACAGACAATGTTAGAATTCAGTATTAGATTAAATTGAAAAGTCATACTAGAAGAATGTAAATGTTTGATAGTGGCCATTGTGCAGTGTCCAGCAAAAACAACCACGCCGTTGAAAAATAGCCCTTGACCTTTGTAATCAGAGAAGAAACTGATCCAAGTGCTTCAGTTCCAGAAAGAACATCATATATTTTCCTGTAGGCTTTTAGCACGATGCTACTGCTTGTTACTTTATATCCATGTGTCTGTGTCTGGTTCTTCTTTGCTTCCTCAGTGTCTAACACCGGCCTTGTTTATAGTAAATAGGCTTTTATCCAAACAAGACAGAAAACAACCAACTAACATTTTATTTAGTTTCTACTTTGTGCGGAGTGCCGGACAGCAGCACTGGAGAAGAGAAAGGCAGGAGGCCATGATCTAGTGGGAGAGACAGGTAACAAAAGTAATAATGAGGGGCTGGCCCTGTGGCCAAGTGGTTAAGTTCGTGTGCTCTGCTTCAGTGGCCTGGGCTTGGCCGGTTGGGATCCTGGGCGTGGACTTACACACTGCTCATCAAGCCATGCTGTGGCAGCATCCCACATAGAAGAACTAGAATGACTTACAACTAGGATATGTGCTGAGGCTCTGGGGAGAAAATAATAATAGTAATAATAATAAACACTTAAAATGATGTACCACTAAGTGCTATAAGAGGTACATGTAGTGTTTGGTAGGGGCAAAAACAGAAATGGAGATGAAGCTTGAATGAACATGTATTCTTTTCCCATTTAGGTGATGTTCTGCAGACTTCGGACTCACCAGTGGTGTTTCATTCTGTTTAATGTCATCCTATTTCATGCCTTGCTTTTTGGGGCTGATTTTGTGGAAGAATATTTTCTGCATGCTTTGCCTTATGTAGATATGAAGGTTCTTGAAATTAAGGATAAGGCAAGGAAATTGAACATGGATCCTGTAAGAAGTAATCTTTCCAAATATTATATCCTGAGCCCATCGGAGGTGTGTAAAGGGAAGAACATATTTTTGCTCTCTCTTATCTTCAGTAGCTCAGGAAATGGAACAAGGCGGGACCTCATCAGGAGAACCTGGGGTAACGTGACCAGCGTTGGAGGGCACCCCATTCTCACTCTTTTTGCTTTGGGAATGCCTGTTTTGGTAACTACTCAGCAAGAGATAGACAAAGAGTCCCATAAGAATAATGATATCATTGAAGGACTCTTCTTGGACAGTGCTGAGAATGAAACCCTGAAGATCATCACAATGACGCAGTGGGCTGTGACTTTCTGTCCTAATGCCCTGTTCATTCTGAAGGTTGATGAGGAGATGTTTGTTAATTTACCAAGCTTGGTAGACTATCTTCTCAACCTGAAAGAACACCTTGAAGATGTCTATGTAGGAAGAGTTATCCATCAGGATTCACCCAACAGAGACCCTAACAGTCAAGAATTTGTCCCTCTTAGTGAGTACCCAGAAAAGTATTACCCAGATTACTGCAGTGGTGAGGCCTTTATTATGTCCCAAGATGTGGCTCGGATGATATATGTGGTTTTCAAAGAAGTAACCATGATGGTGCCTGCTGATGTGTTTGTAGGAATTTGTGCCAAGTCCATTGGCCTTATACCTATCCACAGTTCAAGGTTTTCTGGGAAAAGGCACATCAGATACAACAGATGTTGCTATAAATTCATTTTCACATCCTCAGAAACTACAGATGCTGAAATGCCCTTGGCATGGAAGGAAATTAACAATGGGAAAGAATGTACACTGTTTGAGACTTACTATGGGCTCATTTCCTGCAAACTTCTAACATATCTTGACAGCTTTAAACGTTTTCACATGGGTACCATAAAAAACAATGCCATGTATTTTGGTGATTAGGATTTGTTTTTCTTATAAGTGTGTTTTTAAATTACCTCCTACTTCGTTATAGAAAGCATCCCTCCTTCCTTTACGTAGTTTCTCTGAATCTTTAATTGT
This sequence comes from Equus quagga, assembly GCF_021613505.1. Taxonomy (NCBI): domain Eukaryota; kingdom Metazoa; phylum Chordata; class Mammalia; order Perissodactyla; family Equidae; genus Equus; species Equus quagga. Next base: position 82,211,030 of record NC_060267.1, read on the forward strand.
ATTCAGCAGGTTGCAAAGTGTTCTTAGTGCTCTGATGTATTGAGATCTCATTTTAAGAAATTTAACTTGGTGTAGCATGATTTTTGTCAAAATAAAGCCTCTCATTCAGAAAAGAGAGAATATTGAATTTAATTCTAACCAAAAGGTTTGTTTGTCCTTACAATGAGTGAATTTTAAAAGTCACATTCTATGGAACTGTCATGACTCAGTGATAGCAGCAGTGACTGATTTGATAATGCCCGGAATTAAAGGAAAATGATAAATAAGGAATTTAACAAAATGTTCATCTTGTCTGCAGCAGGAAACATTTTGGTCATCTGGGTGGTGGAATTACATTTAATTTAAAAGTATTAGCTACCTAGTACATATTAACTTAAACCTCACTCGTATTGGGCTTGGATCTCTCACTTTTGTGAAACATTTTTCATCAGGTCCTAACTGGGTAGTGCTTTACAGATGGGATGGCACAAATTCACGTTTCATGTGACGTATACACTCTGTATTAGTATCCCAGGGATGCCATAACAAAGTACCACAGACTGGGCGACTTGAAAACAACAGAAACTTATTTGCTGGAAGTTCTAGAGACTAAAAGTCTGAAAGCAAGGTGTTGGCAGGGCCCTGCTCTTTCTGAAGCCCCTAGGGGAGAATCCTTCTTTGTCTCTTCTTGCTCCTGGTGGTTGCCAGCAATCCTTGGCATGCTTTGACTTACACACGCATCACTTTGTCTCTGCCTCCATCTTCACACGGCCTTCTCCTGTGTTTGTGACTTCACATCATCTTTCCCCTGTGCTGTGTCTGGGTGTCCAAATGTCCCTCTTCTTCTAAGAACACCAGGCATTGAATTAGGGCCCACCCTAATGACCTCATCTTCACTTGATTACATCAGCAATCAAACAAATCAATGGCCTATTTCAAAATAAGGTCACATTCACAGGTACAGGGTTAGGATTTCAATATATCTTTTTAGGGGATGTAATTCAACCCACACCACCTACTTTCTGATTTCTCTTGTACGACGACTAGGCAATAGATTGTAGTTCCCATCCTGGGCTTCTTGGGATTTTAGGTTTCCCCAAAGTAATACACTTTGAAGATCTCTGCCATGACACCTATTATGATCATATTTTTAGATATGTTACTGAACTGTATTGAACCTCAGTTTAGGTACAAAATCAACCTTGTAGGGATTATGGACTAAATAAGTCAAGTATTTAGCATTGGATTTGGTCCATAGTAAGTGTGCATCAAGAAGAAAAGGCAGCATTGAAGGACGTATGTTCTGAGTTAAACAGCTTAGGTTCAAATCTTGGCTCCACTTACTTGCTGTCTGACCTTGCGCAAGTTCCTTAACTTTGCTGTCTCTCGTCTCATGTGTAAACGGTGTAATCACAGTACCTAACTCCTGGGAGTGAGAGGATAGCAACATATGTTAATATATGAAAAGCTTTTAGAACAATGCCTGACACACAGTAACTGTTTGCTATTATCTCCAAAATATAACCAAGTAACAAAAGAGGAACACATCTGACTAACCGTCAGAAAGCTAGGTTAATATTTTGGCTCTGGGCTGTGCCACCTGTACAGGGTACTTCATTTCTCAGGCTTAGTATCTTTGTCTGCAAAATGATACTTAACTCGTACAGCTGTTATGAGGATAAAATGAGAATATGCATACCAAGGGCCTAACATAAAGTAAATGCTAAGAAATGGCAGCTATTATTAATAATAAAGAACTTTGCGATTTTCCCCTTTAAATTCTAGGCTTTGGTCACTGAATTACTTGTAGTTCCCTACATGTGTTCTTGTTTTCCTAGCTGTACTCCTGCTTGCTCTGCTACTTCCCTCTATCCTTCACTCGACTATCTCCCATGAGTTCTTCAAGATGCGAGGGAAAAATCTTCCCTCAGGTCTAGGGTAGGTGTTTTCTGTTTTCCTCTATTTTTGTATTTACTATATACTAATTTTCTATTGATCTGTTTTCCTCCACTATTAGCCACTTGCTACCTGTGTGATTTTGGAATAAGCTACTTAACTTCTCTGAGCCTCAGTTTCTTCATCTATGAAATAGAGATCTAAAAATTAAATGAGGTAAACTTAGGACTTAGGACAATGTCTAATTCTTTTCCCAAAGCCAGGCACATGAGCAGTCAAGAAGAGTTTATTAAATGCAAAATAAAATAATAGTTTGCAAATTGTATTTAATCTTAAAAAAAGTCACAGGTGCAAAATCAGAATCAGCATGTAGGCCATACCTAGGAGAGAGGGCAATCCTTTGAACTCTGTTGTTAAATGACTAACATCAGCATCACGAATGAGATTAAACAAAAGTCACCTTAAAGAGAGAGAATGTTCCTCAGTCCAGGGAAGTCCTGGCTGTAGACTAATTAGTGGTATTAGCAGTAGGGAAATGGTTGATATGGAAAAAGGAGACTCAGGGATACCAGAGATGGCAGAAGAGAGATGATCAATCTGGAGACAAGCGAATTCTAGTCACTTGAGAACCATTTTGTTACAAAGCAGGGATGGTTTATCAACGTCACCATGGACTAAAAGAGACCTATCTCTAGATTCTGAAGTGTCACACTCTGATAACACACTCACGCACAAACCTCTGGATTGGCGATGGGTATGCAGAGTGCTTTGGTGTTTAGAGAGCAGGGCACTGGAAAACAGGTGGGAACATTTTTTGGTCAATGAAAAAGTGCATCCCTTGCTAATCAATGAGATGGCATCCTAGTTTATACATAGCGTCCCTTTCGTTCTAACTCAGGTTATTAGGAGTCAGTTTCCTTCTCTCTGATCAACTCAATATTGACTTGACAACTCTGAAAAATTAAAAGCAAAACCCTCAACAATGACGACCCACCAGTAAATAAAAAGACAGTTTGGGGACGTTTCCAGTTTAGTATATTATTACTCCTCCTCCTCCAAAACCACTATAGAGTAAAATTCATAGATAAACAGCAAAAAAGCATCAAAGAACACCAGAAACATTTTTAAAAGGTTTATTTACTATTTTTCAAAGGAATAATAGTAACAAAAAAATCAGAAGAGACCTTATTAAAAGTATTTATTCTTAGTATGAAGAACATAATTTTAAGATTCCATATTACTTGTTTTTCAAATAATATTTATATCCAAGACTTTGAAAGTGGCATCAGAAGGGGGAAAAGGACCAAAAAAGAACAAAAAAAGGGTGGTGAAGAGAATTCAGAAACAACCTGGTTCTATTTCAGTTGAAGTAGATTTTAAAATAAGACAGTAAGTTCATGGAAATGTTCTGGGAGGAGAACAAAACTTCCATCTTCTTGCAAAGATTAAGGCAGTCAAAGGAATCTGAAAAGCATTTGGTTCAATTCTGACCAAGTTTGCCTCCTTTCCTGGTTTCAGATTGTACTTCAACGTAGAAACACAACAAATGTTGGTAATAAAATTACATTAGATGCTCCATGATAATTCTTGGGGGAGGGAAGTCTCTGTTTTGTAAATTACAGATGGAGTCAAATGGCTTAGGAGAAGGTTTGGTAAAAAAAAATGGTCTAGACTCCAGAAGCAATCATTCAGCTCCTTCCACTGCTGTTGTGGAAATAGGTTTCACATAGTATGGACCTTCGCTCAGGTAAGTTCTGAGCCTCAAATAATTTGGGTTCCCAAAGATTTCCGCAATTGTCTTGGAATTGGCAAGTGCTTTCACCAGTTCATATTTGGCATCCTTTGAAGCTTTGTCACGCTCCACGGACCGGTCCATCACATATTCTACAAAACCTGGACTATTAAACATAAGTTTCTGAGCCCAGGGTTGGTCTGCAATGGCCTAAAACGAAGATAGAAAGAACTCAATTTCTCTGAGCCTTAAAAAGTTAAGTTTGCTAGTGGGATGGCACAGTCCCTAGAAAGAAATTTAGCAACATGAACCTTAAAAATGTTAGTTTCCTGGGAATCTAACTTAATAATCTAAATATTAAAAAATCTTTGTATACAAAGATGTTCAATATAGTATGAAAGTCACAATACAAATGTCTAACAGTGAGGGGATGGGTAAGTAAATTATGGTATATAGCCATAAAAAATTAAATAAAAATTAAGAATAACATTTATAAAGGATAAGTAAATCTGTATATGAAAAAAGTAGATTCAAATTATATTACAACAGTGGAAAAATAAAACAAAAACTAGAAAATAAAAGACTACCCTAAAGAAATTCTCATACATGTGCACAAGATGATATTTTTGAGAATGTTCATTATAGCATCCTTTGTAATAGAACTTATCTAAATCTTCATTTATAGAAGAATGATATACTGTGGCTATACAATGAAATACTAGTGACTTTCTAATTGCTTCTCTCAGTATAAATCTTAAAAACATAATGTTGAAAAAAAAAAAAAAAAACATAATGTTGAAGAGAAAAAGAAAGTTGTAGAATGACGTGAATGGCATAATACCATTTACAAAGTTTAAGAATACGTAAAAGACTGTAATTTGTTTTAAGGATATATACATATGTAGTAAAAGTATTAAATCATTTGTGGGGTTGTAAACCCTGAATTCCTAACAGTGATTATATCCAGAGAGGGAAGGAGGGGAATGGGATTGGGCAGAGGAAGCAAGGTATGACTATATGTTTGAGATAGTTCACCAATAAATAAATAAATTAATAAATACTAACACTAATATTAAAAGGAAATACACCAAACAGGTATGACTTTATGTGATTTTAAAACTTCTACTTCTCAATCTTTCTCCAATTTTAAAATGGTGAATAAACCACTTTTATAATATTTTTAAAAACCACACCACTACATTTTATGAACAAGGAACAATCATGTTTAGAGCCTAGGCTCTTCCTCTCCACATGTGTTCGGCAGACCAGCAGTATCAGCGTCACCTGGGAGCTTGTGAGAAATTCAGGATCTCAGCTCCACTGCAGAACCACTGACTCAGAATCTACATTTTAACAAGATCTTAAAGTTCCAGAAACACCAGCTTAGTTACCAAGCTGAGGATGAAGGGTGGGCTGAAATAAAAATAGCCATCCCAACCAGTAAATCAAAAATTATCTCTACAGCTGTGGCCAACTAAGTGGAGCAGAAGGTAGAAGAGTGGAAAAAAAATAAAGTAACAACGGGAATAGCAATGCAGGAGCCAAAAGGACTACCACAGTGACTACTGACAAGGGTAAAGCAGTGTAGAAACATTTTTGAAGTTGATGGGAATCCTGTATCCTTCAAGACCCAGTTCAGGTATCACATCCTGCAGGACGCCTCCCGTCTCTTGTCGCCTCCATTCTCCTTGTTCCCTCCCTCTCTAGGCCAAGCATGCTGCCTGAAATCCCATTATTACGATTACTAAAGTCATTACTATATTTCCATGAGCCCAGGCACCAGGTAAGTGTGGGAGCTACCAAGATAAATCAGATATGGTTCCTATTCTTAAGAAACTGTTTAACAGGTCAATAAATAAACATTTTCAACATAATGTAATAAATAGAACACAGAGGTATTATTCTCACCACAACTGTAATTATATAATTAACTCTACAATTATATTTATTGCCTGAAGGTAGAGGGCACACAGGGGTCCAGAGATATAAAGCAAGCAGGTTGGTATCACTAGAACATTAAGTGCCAGAAGGGGAATGGCAGGAAAAGGAAATAAGGCTCAGGAAGATGACCAGGGCTGGTCAATAAGGGCTTGCCCGATGGCAGAGAAGGAATCTGGAATTAATTCTGTGATCCCATAGCATCCTGTTCAACCTGCTGCCACAGCAGCTAATACCTTTTACTAATACAGTTTATAATACCTAATACCATGTACACATCTGTCTCCCTCATTAGTCTATACTAATAGCAGCACTTGTGTATCCCCGGGGCATGGCAGAGGTACTGGCTCATTGTAAGTACTCACATGTTGAACTGGCAGAGTCCCAGAAGGACCTGTGGAAAAGAAGAGGATGCCTACCGTGAACACTTTTAAGGCAGCACAGCGTAGATCAGGGAAGGGTTGATTACTGATGCCACGGAAGAGCTCCAGCGGGTCCCGAGATAAAGAAGAAAACCAGGATTCTGTCATCCTCAGGAGGTCATCAGTCTGCTGCTCAGGCTACAGGACAGAAAAGGAAACCTCAAGACATCTAGAAGTCAGGAAACCTGGGTTCTGCTGGCACTCTGTCATTAACTCACTGTGTGATCTCTGCCAAGTCAGGAGCAATCGTCCCCAAACCCAGCCTATACTTTCCCAATTTTTTTTTCACGGAGTTAATTAAGCAATCTCTAGGATCCTCTCCAGTTCTAATACTCTATGATTCCACTTTAACTTTGAAAAATGTCACTAGTCATATAGAATGATGGTTATCTTCTTTTACTAAGAGTGAGAAAGATGGCATTTGGTCAACATGTATGTTAACTAGTGATATACTGATTCACACAGATTTATTCTCCCAAACGTATCCCTCTGTCCTTCATTAATTTCCCAATCTACTTACTGGTAAATAAAGAAGTGATGAAAGTGCATCCAAACACCTAATTTTGAGTTCTGTTGAGGCATTTTTCGCTTGATATCCTATTTTCACGAGCAAGCGTTCAAAGCGAGTTCCTTTGAAGGATAATGAGAGATTTTTTATTGTGGTAAAATACACATAACATAAAATCGACCATTTTAACCATTTTTAAGCATGCAGTTGAGTGGTACTAAGTACATTCATATTGTGCAACCATCCCCACCATCTATCTCCAGAACTCTCCATTCCCCCATCTCCACCTGCTGGTGACTACTCTTCTACTTTCTGTCTCTGTGTATTTGACTATTCTAGGTATCTCAGATAGTTGGAATCATACAATATTTGTCCTTTTCCATCTGGATTATTTCACTTAACATAATGTCTTTAAGATTACTCCATGTTGCAGCATGTACGAGAATTTCATTTGTTTTTAATGCTGAATAATATTCCATTGTATGTATACGCCACGTTTTGCTCATCCATTCATCCATTCAATGAACACTTGGGTTGTTTCTACCCTTTTTGGCTATTGTGAATGAACACAGGTGTACAAATATCTGTTTGAGTCCCTGCTTTCAATTATTTTGGGGATATACCTAGAAGTGGTCTTGCTGGATCGTATGGTAATTCTACGTTTAATATTTTGAGAAACCATCATAACTGTTTTCCACAGTGGCTACACCATTTTACATTCCTATCAGATATGCACAAGGGTTCCAATTTCTCACATGCTTGTCAATACTTGCTATTTTCTGTTTTATAAAAAAATGATACCCATCCTAAGTGAACAATGAGATTTTTTTTTTAAAAGATTTTATTTTTTTCCTTTTTCTCCCCAAAGCCCCCCAGTACATAGTTGTATATTCTTCGTTGTGGGTCCTTCTAATTGTGGCATGTGGGACGCTGCCTCAGCGTGGTTTGATGAGCAGTGCCATATCCGCGCCCAGGATTCGAACCAACTAAACACTGGGCCGCCTGCTGCGGAGCGCGCGAACTTAACCACTCGGCCACGGGGCCAGCCGCAACAATGAGATTTTTTAAAGTATGCTTTTGTATACTATGACCCCTATCAACCTAAACCAACATAAAAATAAATATGTAGTTAGAGACCAAGTGACAGTCCTAAAACACAGAGTCACACGCAACACAGCATATATAAGTCAAAGTGCAGAGGATTTGGAATCAAAGGACCTGGGTTTGAGTGGCAGCTGCCCAAAGTCTGCATGATCTTAGAAAATTTTCTTAACTTCTCTGAGTTGCAGCTACCTTATCTGTAAAATGAGAACGACAATAGTGTGTTCTTGGCAGGATCATAGGAGGAAATGTCATAGGCAAAAGCAGTTAGAAAAGAACGTGTGATGAGGATACAAGTTGTGATACACAACAGCATGTTCACTTTCAGCATATACCTCACAGGGTTTCAACAGTGCTGCATTTATTATTTTTCGTGTAGAATTCACAGTGCTTTCAAGATACTCATGGATGTGCCACAAAAGTATCACTCTTAACATAAAATCTTATAACAAATTTTCATTTCTTTTCCTTTCTTGATATTACAAATATGAAACAAATGTGTCTTTTCATTAAATATTCACAGCAACCCTGAGTAGTCATTAGACTCTTTTTATAAATGAGGAAAATGAGGCCTAGAGTAGTGAAGTGAGTAAATGAAGTTCAAAAAGCTAGGTGAGTGTTAGAACTGGGACATGAATCCAGGTCTTTCTGACTCCAGCCCTTGGTCTTTGTACCATGAATACTACATAAGGCAGATGGAGAAGAGAAAGAGTGTGTGGGCCAGTCAAGTCAAAAAACAAAATTTCAGTAATAATCATGAGACTTTTAGGGAGGAGTCTAAGATTATGGTAAAAAGACTGCCACTTGTAAAAACCAGTTTTTATGATACAGTTAATGTACTAGCTAATGATCTTAAATCCTTGTCAAAAATGAAGATATCCCTAAAGAAAGCCAAAACAAATCACACCAACCTGTTTTCTGTAACACCTGTTTTCCTTCAACATTGGATCCCAGGATTCCAATTGTGTCCACTGCTACACCAACCATGGTGGGGTCCTGACTTTCTGTCATTTCAAAGACTTTTTCCACAAAGACAGGATAACGCTCACAGACCTGTTGAGGACTATCCATGATAGCCAGGTTTCCAAAAAACTTCACAAATCCTAAAAATATTAAAATACATTAAAAATAGATTATTTTAAATTTTAATATATTAAAAATATAGAGGAGGAAGACAGCATAAATTGTGGGCCCTATGTTTTCATAGGGACAATAATAAACTACAGGCTAGAAAGAGGAAAAAGGTTATGGCACTGTATTCCCTGGAAATCAGACAGACTTAATAAGAAGGACCTGTGATGTTTGGTCCTGAGAGAACAGAAAACCCAAGGTGTTAATGAAGCTGGGTCCAAATGCTGAAGCACTGTCATATGCAAGAGGGAGAACAAAGAAATCACAGGAAGGCAAGTTTGGAGTTATTATTAGGAAGAAATTTTTAGACAGAGATGTTCATCAATGAAATAAGCTAAGCTACCTAAGGAAGGAATAAATCTCCAAATTCTGGAAGTGCTCAAGAAAAACAAATCAACCATGTCCTAGAAGAGAACGGCTGGAGTAGATCTTATATTAATAAAGATTCCAACTCAGAAGTTTGATGAATCTGTGAAATGTACTGTAAATGTTGTGACTAGTACTTTTATTTTTCTTTTGGCTGAGGTTGAAAGGAAACCATCCTAATGCTCTAAGTAGCAATACTTCCAGAAAATGACAATCAACAGTTCATAGCTTCCAGGGCAATAGAGTCTACCTCATTAAGGGGCTATGGGTATTATCTCAAGGGAAGCAGCTCTCAAGAAAACAATCCCTGGCCACCCCTGTCAGAGATAACTCAGAAACAAAACATGCACCATCATTTCCACAGGCATCAATATTTCTTACCTGGCAAATAGAAGCTAGAGAAAGGGTCTGAATCTGCCCCAACAATTATATTAGAAATCTGATCAATTACTCCTTCCTGAGCAAGGTACTGTCGTCCATGATGAGTACTTGCCAGCGATGTCACCGTCTCTATACAGGTTGCTCTGAGATGCCAAGATTTTGCATAGGATTAGCATACTTTATAAACTGCTTTCACATAGGTTATCCTATTTAATTCTTTCCATCAAATCTGAACGGTCAGTGATCCTGGCTCTACTTTTCAGATGAGGACAGAAGGATGAGAAAATTGCAGTGTCTTGTCCAGAATCACGTTGTTATTAAAAGGCAGAGTTTAGACCTAAATCTTGCCCTTCTGACTTGAGGCTCATTATTATTTCCATTATAACATAGTTACTTCCTAGGAAATCTTTTTAAGCTTTTGTTTTATTTTGAAATGTCAAACATATACAGGAGTAAAAAGGACAGTACAGTAAACCCCAATGTACCCATAATCCTGATTGTATAGCTATCAAGATTTTGCTTTAATCTTTTTTCTCCATTTTTTTCTGAATTGTTTTAAAGCAAATTCTAGTCATCTTGTAATTTACCCCTGCATACGTCAGCGTGCATCTCTAAAAAACACGAAGTTTTTCTCACATAATTATAATGCCTTTTCTACATATTAAAAAAATTAATAATAATTCTTTGGTATCATCTAATACCTAACCATGATCAAATTTCCCCAATTAACTAAAAAAAGTATTTTTATAGTTGGTCCTAAGGTATTTTAACTGACTATTTGCAAGCTTTTTTTTCTATGTCACAAAATCTGATACAAAGCTAAAAAAAATTAACAAAATTAATTCCCTTATTAGGACTGCTTTGAAACAGTGTAACTGGTGACTGATTTGTGCATCTGAGATTAACAAATTCAGTCACATTCAATGAACATAGGACGATCAGAAAATCATTTAAGACAGGGATAACAAAACCTATGTACACAAAGATGGTAACTATGGTGCTATTATAAGAGCAAAATACTTGAAGCAAACTAAGTGTTCAACAGTGAGGATGTATTAGTAAATTGTGGAATATCAATAAAGAAACTTTTGGCAGATAGTAAAGGGGACTTAGTGAGTAGGGGGCTGGGAGGGAGGAGACTGGAATTAACATTTCTTTGAGGACCTATGTCAACCATTGTCTTGGTCTCTACGGGGTCAATCATGTAATCCTCATATTATCTTCTTTACAGTTGTCATTGTCCCATTTAGGAGAGAGGAAACTTAAGTGCAGAAAGGTTACAATAATTTGTCCAAGGTCAAATAGCTAATAAGTAGCAGAAAGGAACTCAAGTCCAAGTCTTGCTCATTTTCAAAAGTCACGTTTCAGAGGAAGATGGGCATGGATGTTAGCTCAGGGCCAGTCTTCCTCAGCAAAAAGAGGAGGATTGGCAGTAGTTAGCTCAGGGCTAATCTTCCTCAAAAAAAAAAAAAAGTCACTTTTTTTCCATCATGCCATAGTGCTATTATTTAACAACAAACCAACACCAAACAATGTGTACATTAACACAGTAAGTAACACAAAATGGCATCACCATGTGATTGTAACTTTTTAAGACCACACATGCCTAAGGACAGGGAACCAGTTATTCAAAAGCAGCTGGATTGTCATGCGGGGTTTTGCTAAGTTCTAGTATGCTGTCACAATATAAGCTTCTTCAGGACATACATGAGTCATGAGATTGCAACCTGGGCATAGGCTCTAGCAGGGAAGATCACACTGAGTCCCAAGGTTGTTTCCTGGCCCTTCAAAAGAGGACTTTTTGCTTTAAGAACTCTCTCAGAAAACATACCTGACTAGCACATCCTCACCAGTCAGCTCTCTGAGGAGCTGGGTTACCAGTCCACTGGTGGTACAGTAGTTTAAAGATTCTGGTGACACAGAAGAAATTTCCACAATTAGCTGAAAGAAAAGAACAGAAAAAGCAGAAAGGTCAAAACAGCCCCAAACTTGTCAGATCTCATTTTAAGTTAAATGTTGGAGTTTACATAATTGCATTTTAAAAAATCCATTGTTTGTCTCCACAAGTAGGAAAACTTTATCGAACACATAAGAAATTACTTTGACACAGAAACACTCCATTATATCTAGGTGTATCTGCACTTAAAAAAAAAAATCATCAATTAGAGTGCAAAAGCCTGAATCAGCAATAACAGACAGATTGTAAAAATCATTCATTCATTCATTCATGCATACATTCTATCAGTCAATCATTCACAGGCATGTCCTGAGGGCTTACTGAAAGATATAGGACACTGAAGGATTTTAAGCACAGGTATGACGGAATCAGATTTAGATTTTTAAAAGATCATTCGGACTGCATGTGAAGACAGACTAGTGGTGACAAAATAAGGACACCAGTTTGGATGCAAATACAGCAGTCCACGTGAGAGATACTGGTAGCTTAGACTAGGATGTTGGTGGCTATACCAAGGAAGAGAAATGCGTGGGTTTAAGTAAAACCAACATGACATGATGACTGAATAGATAAGTGGTAGGGAGAACAAAGCCCCACAGAGAATGAGCTTAAGTCTAATATCCAACCATGAGGACTGTGGGACAGGGCCACTTTGTTGCTGCTGTTTTTTATTAGGGGCAGGAAGCAGGTAGAAAAGATCAGGAGTTTGGTTTTAATGAGTGTGAGGGGCCCAGAATATGTCCAAGGGGGAGAGAGTGAATAAGCAGTTGGACCCGAGGCTCTGAGCTCAGAAGAGAGATCTGGGACGGAGTTTATGTTTGAGAGTCATCACCATTACAGGTGGGAAGTGAAATCAGAGGATGAACGATACTGCCTAGGAACGAATACAGAGTACAGTGAGAACAGGGCTCAGGACTTCACCTTCACAAACTCCAACCATTACAAGTTCCATAGAGGATAATGAGCCAGGAGACTGGGAAGAAACAGCTAGAGGCAGAAGGAGAACCAGAACAGTGTGGTATCAAGACATGAAAAGTACGAGTGTTTTGAAGCGAGAATTAGACTGTAGAGGGTTCCATTTTGAATACGTAGCCTATCAACTGTGTGGCCTTGGGTCAACTACTCCATCAATAGTGAGGTTAATGATAATGATGTATAGGGTTTACTGTGAAAACTGAAGATGACATCTGTGAAGATTTAGCACAGCGCTCAGTACAAAGCTCGTGCGAATGAGAGCCATTTCTTCTTACAACTAATTTTTTCAAAGTCCAGTTCCAATGGTATCTCCTCTGTTATAGCACTTACAGTGCAGTGTAAACATTTCTTATCTGTCTCACACTAGGCTGGGAGTTCATCACTATATCTCCAGCATGTGGTATAGGGCCTAACACAGACTATGTACTCAATAAATGCATGTTAAACAAGCCATCTTCCTTCCAATGCAAGCTTGACTGCATCCTGAATTGTAGGCATCAGAAACGGTGCTTTTAGTCTTACCTCATACACCCTGTATCGAACAATGTCATTTGTTTTCATTACATTTTTCAAATCATCCAGCAGATTGCTTTCAAATAAAGCCTCCAGTCCAGCTTGGGTCAGTGATATTCTTGACAGGGATTTAATGGCCTTATGAGGAAAGAAAAGATCTCTAAGTCATAAAAATATAGAGTATTAATATCTACTTCATAAGACTGATGTGAAAATTAGTGCATGGAATGCCCCTTGCCCAATGAGCATTCATTACATTTTAGCTATTATTATTTATAATTGGAAAAGATACATATTATTCTCAACAGAAAGCAGATTATGTAAGTTTTGTTTCCCATCAAGCAACCCATTGTAAGCCCTATGATGGATAATTCAGGTATGTGTCTTCTAGAAAACAGAAGGGTTTTATTAGTATTTATGTGACATCATTTATTTATCTGATACCATATATCTGTAGTAGGAAATTCAATTACACAGATCATCCATTTAAACGTTTACCTCTCAATCCAGAAGGCCCTTCCTTGCCTTTTAGGACACTAATATCTCTGCGCGTTTAAGCTGATGGCTCTAGCTGACTTACCGCTTTAGCTACAGATAGATTCTCTCCACCAATACAATAAACGACTTGTTTTAGTAATTCAGCATTATTTAGAATCTCAGTAACAGCATCAGAATTTTCAACAATTCTTCCAACCTGAAAGAAAGAAAAAATCAGAAATACTCTTCCAAGGTAGGGCAACACATGAACACACAATGGTCAAATTTCCTTAGCATGCAGTTATTTTAGGAGTTACTGATTACAGCTTTAAGACAAGTCATTAGAAATTCCAAATGACCCAAATTCATTAAAGCTAAACACACATATCGTCTAGTAACATCTTTGAAAGGAAAGAAAAAAAAAAGCTGGGTAAAGAGTTGAGACACTTCAGTGAGTGAAAACAATATAAATCCTAGTTCTGTCAATTTTTAGCTACATTGACCTTGGGCAAATTAAATAACTTCTTTGAGCCTAATATTTGTCAATAAAATGGGATTATAATACTTAACTGCAAGATAGTAATGAAGATTAAATGAGACTAAACAGGTAAAGCACCTACTACACCATCTGGCACATAAATGATCAATGAATAAATTGATAGTTTCGCCTTTTTGTTGAATAAACAATTTAGAGGAGAAAAGGAAAAACAGTAGTTGAATATGTACTGGATAACTAACTGCTCAGCTCCTAACATTTCAAAAAGATTAATCCTCAGCAGCAGCTCTTCACCCAAATCTTAGTAGGATATTCTGGTTACCAGGGTGATAAGAGTTACTGTCTTAATTGGTTGGTTTAGTGACCTTCACAATAGTACTTTGTTCATGCCGCTATAAGACTTAACATGGCAATCTTTTTCTCTAGACTTGGGGTTCCTTGAAGGAAAGACATACACTTTATTTATCTTGGTGGCACTAACAGTATATGATACAATGCCTGGCATGTAAAAGGAACTCAGTCAGTATTTGATGAATGAATGACTCAGACGGTACTTAGTGGAATTCTTACTTTAGCTTGTATCCCCTCAGGTAGAGTTAGCTATGAACATTAGAATAGCCTTGACACTCCCTAGAGACAGAGAGATCATATTTTCCTTATCGCTCTTTCTTTGGCATGCAGCATAGAGCCTGGTCCAGAGCAAGCAGTCACTAAATGTCAGTTCCTTTATTACGTGCTGGTAAAATGTCATACCTGGGACAGAGTGAGGATTTTTACAGAATCACTGGGGTGGGTGAGCCCCCTCTGCAGGTCACCCTTGAGGTTCCGGGCCACGTGAACTGGCTCCACAGCTTGGAGCAATCTCTCCAGAATGGATACACACAAAGCAGTCTGTTCCCTAAAGGAGGCACCATAGCTCTCATTAGTTCATGTCTTGCCAGGTAGAAAGTAACAAGCTAAGAATATCTGCCACTTAGCTCAGTGAGGATCTCTTCCACACAGACTTCCCTTTGAAACACTAGCTTCTACTAATTTATTAAATAATTTACTAAGTACCTATTAGTGCCGTGACTGTGCTGAGGCTACAAAGAAGGATAAGATATATTCTCTAGCCTCAAAGAGCTCAGTCTAATGGAAGATATGGAAAAACAGAAAGGCAACTATAATCCAGGTAGATAAATGCTATAGGTTTGGGCTGGAAGCTGTGGCAGCTCAAATAAGAAGACAGTACAGAGAAGGTCTCTCAGAGGGGTAACACCTGAGATAAACTTTAAGAAAAGGTGAGAGTTATCTCAGAGAAGACAGTACCTGTTCTAGGAAGAGGGGGTAGCAGCACACGAAACGGCAGAGAGGAATGAGATAGTGTTATGCATTCAAGGAACCACAAGTAGCTTGGTATGACTAGGTCAGAAGGGGAGAGAGGTGGGGAGGAGGTAAAAGGCGGGAGATGAACAGCAAGACATAAAACAGGAAAGACGCCCAGAAGCCAGGTTTTGATAGGTCTTTTATGTCCCGCAATGGAACTTAGCCTTTTTCCAGAAGGCAATGACAAGCCATGAAGCAGTTTTAGAGCACAGAAGTAACATGATGAGATCTGACTTATAGAAATCACTCTGCATCAGTGTTAGAGAAAGAATTTTCAGTTAGAAGGCATCATTGAGGGGCCGGACCCGTGGCCAAGTGGTTAAGTTTGCACGCTCCGCTTAGGTGGCCCAGGGTTTTGTCAGTTCGGATCCTGGGTGTGGACACAGCACCGCTTATCAAGCCATGCTGAGGCAGCGTCCCACATAGCACAACCAGAAGGACCTACAACTAGAATATATAGCTATGTACTGGGGGGCTTTGGGGAGAAGAAGGAAAAAAACAAAGATTGGCAACAGATGTTAGCTCAGGGGGTCAACCTTTAAACAAAAAAAAAGAAGACATTGTTGACAATGAGAAGTGATGAAGGAATAAAACAGGCGAGTAGCAGTGGGGATGGAGAAGAGGGAAAAGATTCAACAGCTATTAAAGAACTACATTAATCAGAACTTGATGACTACCAGATGTAGATACAGAAGGTGTTTCAAGAGTAACTTCCTCGTCTCTTAATAGGCAGTACAAGTAAATGGGCACTCACATACCGCTAATAAGAGTATGCAATTAAATTGGTACACATTTCTAAAAGGTGATTAAGCAATACACAGCAAAAGCCTTAAAAAGGAACATATCCTTTTAACTTAAGGATTGTACTTTGCATAACTGAGCCTAAAGGAGTAATTAAGAATGTTCTTATACCCAAGACAATTGAAAACATATGTCCACACAAAAATTTGTACACAAATGTTCATAGCAGTGCAAACGACCCAAATGTCCATCAATTAATAAATGCGAAATGTGGCATATCCATACAATGGAATATTATTCAATCATAAAAAGGAATGAAGTACTGATACATGCTACAACATGGATGAACCTTGAAAATATGTGAAGTGAAAGAACCCAGAGACAAAAGTGTTCCTTTTGATGATGATTCCATTTATATGAAATGTCCAGAATAGACAAATCCATAAAGACAGAAAGCAGATTCCTGGTTGCGAGGGGCTGGAGGAGGGGATAAGAGGGGGAATGGAGAGTTACTGTTAATGGGTACATGTTTCCTTTCCTCTTTTAAAAAACTGCAATTGTACATATCATAAAATTTACCATTTTAACCATTTGTAAGCAAACAGCTCAGTGGCATTAAGTGCATTCACACAGTTGTGCAACCATCACCACCATCCATCTCCAACAACCTTTTTCATTTTCCCAAACTGAAACTCTGTATCCATTAAAAACTAACTCCTCATTCTCCCCTTCCCTCAGTGGGTAGCAACCACCATTCTACTTTCTATCTATAGGAATTTGTCTACTCTATGCACCTCATACAAGTGGAAGCATACAGCATTTGTCCTTTTGTGTCTGGCTTATTTCACTTAGTATAATGTCTTCAAAGTTCATCCATGTTGTAGCACACGTCAGAATTCCCTTCCCTTTTAAGGCTGAATAATATTCCGTTATATGTATATAACACATTTTGTTTATCCATTCATCCACTGATGAACGCTTGAGTTGCTTTGGTGATTTTAGTTTGTTTTAGCCATTCTAATAGGTATATAGTAGAATCTCAATGTGATTGTAATTTGCATTTCCCTAATGACTAATGATGTTGAGTATCTTTTCACGTGCTTATTTGTCAGCCATATATCTTCTTTTTCAAATATTTTGCCCATTTTTAAGTTGGGTTCCTTTCTTGTTATTGAGTTTTGAGAGTTCTCTATGTATTCTGAATACCAGTCCTTTATGAGAAATATTCTTTGCAAAGATTTTTCTCCATTTGTGACTTGCCTTTTCATTCTCTTAACTGTGACCCTGGAAGAGCAGAATGTTTAATTTTGATGAAGTCCACTTTATCCATTTGTTCTTCTATGCATCATGCATTTGGTGTCACATCAAAGAAATCTTTGTTTAACCCAAGGTCACAAAAACTTTTTCTAAAGTTTTCTTCTAGAAGTTTTATAATTTTAGGTTTTATATTTACGTTTATAATCCACTCTCATACACTGCTGGTGGGAATGTACAATGGTAGAATCACTTTGGAAAACAGTTTGGCAGTTTCTTAAAAGTTAAACATACACCTACCATATGATCCAGCCATTCCACTCCTAGGTATTTACTCAAAGAGAAAAGAAAGAATATGTCTACGTAAAGACTTGTACATAAATGTTCATAGCAGTGTTATCTGTAATATACCCAAACTGGAGACAATGCAAATGTTCATCAACAGGTGAATTGGTAAACAAATTGTGGTACATCCATACAATGGATGACTACTCAGCAATAAAAAGGAATGAAGTATTCATTCACACCACATGGATAATACTTAAAATTATGCTGAGTGAAAGAAACCAAAAAAAAGAGTGTATATTGTATGATTCTACTTATATAAAACTCTAAAAAATAAAGGCAAACTCATCGATAGCGATAGAAAGCAGATCACTGGTTGCCTGGCTGAGGCAGGGAGGGATCACTAAGAGGCATGAGGAAACTTCTGGGGGTGAGAGATATCTTTGCTATGTTGATTGTGGTGATGGTTTCATGGGTATATATGTGTCAAAACTCGTTAAATTGTACATTTTATTATGCACAATTTATTTTATGTAAATTATATCTCAATAAAGCTGTTTTAAGAAAAAGCAACGGTAGGTTAAACTTTGTAGTGCACAAATTTCAAGTCACATGTGGCCCTTTGGTACCAAGAAGCCAAAGAGTTAATAACTTACAATCAGTCTTGTTTGACTTCCGTGTTGTAAAGCAGTAATCTTAGGACATACTTTCCCTCACAGAAACTCCTGTCGAGACTGTAGATTCACATCTATTAGACCAGACCTTGAACTAATATATAGCAACCTGAGTGCTTTAACCAG
Source organism: Equus quagga (assembly GCF_021613505.1). Classification (NCBI taxonomy): domain Eukaryota; kingdom Metazoa; phylum Chordata; class Mammalia; order Perissodactyla; family Equidae; genus Equus; species Equus quagga. Next base: position 82,229,347 of record NC_060267.1, read on the forward strand.
GATAACAGCAATGTATCTGGAGACTGCCAATCTACTATCCAGAGAAGAATTATTCCCACAAACTGCAGTTTGTATCTACTATGTAGTCAGTTCTGAAGTACCCTGCCTTTAAATTTTCATTATGATTGTTTGCTAGAGCCCTGCTCCTTCATTCAGCAAACCATCTCCCCCACAGAACTTATTCTTAAGACTCCTCTTCGTTTCAGTTCCTACTGCATCCCTGGTGTTAACTTATGATATGAGCCTTGAAAGTCTCTTCATCTATAAGATAAAGTGGTTGGACTAGGCCTCTCCAAAATTTATGAGTCTAATCTTTTATTTAGCTTATATTGTATTATGTGTTGCACCCTAGGAGGGTTGCAGAGATGAACAAAATACGGCCCCTGCCTTCAAAGAATTTACAAACTAGAAATAAATACATTTGAAGTTATAATATATGGCAATAGTGTAAAGCATCATTAACCGAAGTTATGATAATGTCCCTCAGAAGATCTGAGGACCAGTCACTTAAGTGACTAAGAAAGACTATATGCAGTGGATGGCCCCTCACCTGGGCCTTAAAGGATGGTCAGATTTGGAGAGAGGGGAGGGCATTTCAGTTAGAAGGACTGGCATGAATAAAGTTAGGAAAGTGCCAAGTCATGCTCAAGAGAAAGTGAATGGTGCCACCTGGTATCTGGAGGAGATGAAACACATGAATAGGAGTGGAGGGAAAAGTTGAGGCTGGAAAAGTAGGGTGGAAATATGCTGTAAAGGTCCAAATACCAGACTAAGAAGTCATGATTTTACACTGTAGGCAATGGGAAACCACGGAAAAGATGTGAGCCAAGTGACCTGAGAGGTTCACTGTGGTTGTGGCATAGCAAGGACACGCTAGAAAGGAAGCTTTGAGGTAATAAGAAGTCAGACAATGCAATAGACCCAGCAAGAGGGAGAAAATGAAGGACTCAATGAAAGTGAACAAATAAGGGATATTTCATAGACAGACCTCAATAATGTTACCTGATGGATTTAATGATGGGAGAACAAGTATGAAAAAGGGAGGAATCTTAGGCTAGAGCCAAGAGAGCCTTCCGAAATCATCCAGTGTTGATTCAATGACTCATCCTTTTCAAGCAGAAAGGTCACTTTTAAATTTCTGGATCACAAACATTTTAAACCCTTTTACATTATCAGATGATCAAATACAAAGTGTTTCTTAACCAAATATCACAAATGTGCATAAAATGAAAAGTAAAAGTTGCCATCCTACCATTCTAAGTCCCACTTCCATATTAATAGTTCCTGCTGTACCTTTCAGATATTCCCAATGTTATACTAGCCACTGTGAGTTTGAGGGGAAGAGTGTAATCCTTTTTAAAAATTACACGTAATGGGATCATAAACTCACACGATTTTTTTTCATTCAACAACATATATTAGAGATCTTGCCATGGCCACATATATAGATCTATCTCAGTTTTTCTAATCGCTGCACAGAGTTACATACTAATGTGTCATAATTTATTTAAAATCCTCTTTTAATGGATATTTAGGTTGTTTCTAGTTTCTTGCTTTCACCTTCTGCTACGGATATCCCTGCATAGGCGGTGCATTTGTGTGGGAGTACACCTGCACGTTAAGATTCTACAAGAATTACTGGATCAAAAGGCAAGTGAATGAAAAATGTTGACGGATCTTGCCAGACTGCCAGGATAGTACCCCTTCATAAGAGGGGGAGAAAAGCTAAAGGCGTGTACACAGGATTGTGGCGTCCTCCCTGTAGATGGGCAACCCTGCTTCCTCCTCCAATTCCTATTTCAAGGATGAGGTCAGTGAGGCCAGGGGCACACCGCAGAACCTGGACTTGAACCCTGTCTCTAGCCTCTCAGCCCAGGGACCTTCCCTCTCTGAATTTCAGCTATACGCTACCCTCACTGCGACTGGGCAAAAGCCTTCCCCGTCACCCCAGCCACCCGGGTGTCCATGCTCGGGGATGTCACTCTCCCCCATTCAAGCCGCGGGGTCCTCTCACCTGTGGTTCTCGTGGAGCAGCGAGAAAAGCGGGCCAAGGTGCAGTTCCGCCGCTTGCTCGCGGAGCTCGCTCAGCGGCACTGACTGCAGCACCGACTGAAGCGCGCGCAGCTCCTCCAGCGGCGCTTCCAGCCGCGACACCTCCCTCAGCAGCGCCAGCGCCTGGGCCGCCATCATGCCCCTCCCGCAGGGGCTCGCGGGCCGTCGGTTCGGCCCTCTTCCCGGCGAGCTTCCCTGAGTCTCGCGAGATCTGCCCAGCGCAGCCTCCTTTTTCCGAGTTTCGGCTGTGGCTGCGAGCTGCTGGGGCCGCACCAATAGCAATGCGGGGCTGGCGGGCTGCGCGTGCTCGCGGGCTGTCAAGCCTCGCGAGACAGCGGCCGTTAGGGTCGAACCGATGGTCGCTAGAGGGTGAGGGGTCGCGCTCGCGCGTCATCTCGGGCTCCGCTCAGTTGGTCGCGCCGGCCGACTCTCCGGTTGGGTTGCGTGTTTCGCAGAGAGAGCGAAGGTTCGTCCTCTGCCCGGCTAGCGGAGTGGTGAGAATGAGGACCTCCCCCAGGTTGAACGGCTTCGCGGGTGGCCTCCTGCTCTCCAGCCGGACCCTGGGCTGCGGCGAGAGCGGCGGTGCTGGAGGCCGCTGAGGCTCGGGCAGCCCTGAGGCCACCTCGGGCGGGGCGGAGGCGATGGGCATGCCGCTCCCCGGCCGGTCACGTACCAAGAGGAGGCGAAGTGGCATGCCTCTGGAAGACACGATGAAAATTCTCGAGAAGCTGGAAGACGGCGTGAGTAAACCGACGTGGGGCGCCTTTCTGGCGTCAATGAGTCAACCGGGCGAACCATGAAGCAAAACACCAGGGTCATTAGGGCCAGCCTGGAGAGTATTTCGCCCGTCTGCTCCGGGGTGCTGTGCATTCTCCGTGACGTAGACGTGTCAACAATGGAGACTGAGTTAACCTGAGTCGAGGACCAGACCAGAGCGGGGCGGCCTGTGATGCTGAGGGCCGTCTGCAGCCAGGCCAAACGCATTTACAAGCAACTGGTGGAAGCCACTGGGAAGGGCAACCCAGACCAGTGTCTGCGAGCAAGGGATGGTTTGAGAAGTTTAGAAATCGCTACAGTCTGCGAAATTCGAGCCTGATGGGGGAGGAAGAACCGTTAAATGCCCAGTCAGCACCCAAGTATTCCAAGCAACTCCACAGACTGATCAGAGCTAGAGGCCAAGTGCCTCAACAGATCTTCCTCGCCGAGGAGATGAGCTTGTTTGGGAAGTGCATGCCTTCTCGTACTTTAGGGAAAGACGAAAATCCGGAAAGCTTAGAGGAAACGACAGGATTTCCCTCATTTTTTAGTGCCAGTGCACAGGTGACAAAATGATGAAACCATTGCTCCTTTATAAAAACCCTAATCCCACTTGTCTTCTGGAAAAAGATAAAAAACGCCTTCCTGTTTTCTGCTGATCACACCCCAAAGTGACATTAGCCGCTGTCCTCTTTTTGGATTGGTTTCATAATTGTTTTATCCAAGCGCAGACTTATTTAGCAGAAAGAAATCTTGAATCAGAGTGTTGCTAGTTTTGGACAAAGGTCCCAATCACCCAGACTCATTATTCTTGGTGCATATAATGATAATACGGTGTTTCTCCCTCTGGAAGGCACTAGCCGTCTTCAGCCCTTGGATCAGGGTATAATTGAAGCATTCAGGAGGTGTTACACCAAGTATGTATTTGACCAGTTTGCTGACTGTATTGCACAAAACGCTTGCCTTGCTTTGAAAGAAGCGTGGGAAGTACAGCAGTGCTTTGGTAGTGATAAAAGAGGTGATGGATGAAAACCAGCCGCTCTTAAAGCCTGGTGGAAACTTTGAGAGGATGTTGTGAGTGATTGTGCATGTTTCCCTAAAGCCAATGAAGAAGTTAAAAAAATCATAAAGTCTGCAAAACAGATGGGCTTTAAATTCATCAAAATCAGTGAAAGTGAAATTAACGAGCTATTCAAGTTTCAAGCTTTAGCAATAACTGAGAGAGAGTCTCCATCCATAGATGAGGAAGAAGGCAAGTCCCTGGAACCAGAGGTAAAGATGAATCTAGGAACATTGGATGCTGTCTTAGACCAGGCCTCAGACCTCACTGATGCTGCAATTGATATGGATCCTTTCCTGGATTGAAGTTTGGCCTTTAAAAAAGATTTCAGTGAAGTGTTCTATACCTATAAAGAGGTGCAAAACAACCTTCAAAATAAACCCAATGAGTTGAAAGAGAAAGAAGACACAAACAATAAAGAGGAATTAATGTGGGTGAAGGAGATGGATACAGAATCTGAGTCTGAAGGGGAGTCTGAATCTGATTCTGAATCTGATAAGGAGGAGGAGAAGGTAGAGAGAAAGAGGATAAGAAACCTCCAGAAGAGCCTGAACCCTCAGGCAGTGGCCCTAAGAATCTTAGTATATCTGAAGAATCTGCCAAAGCCATAAATGCAGACCTGGACTTTTGGAATCTAACTTTGGAATTGAATCTGGAGAGAGTAGAGATACCTGAGTTGAAGGAAGAAAAAACTCCAGAGGCAGTTTCTTCCAAATAACAGTTCATCTCTTGCCATCCTTCCCCTCTTGTCCTAACATCATCGTGACCATCCTTATAATCATCAGCCACACATCCATCTCATTTAGTCATTCAACAGACATTTATTGAGCATAAACTCTGCGGGGTCCTGTGCTAAACTTGGAGACACCATCTCAGGAACTCATCTCAGGATCTAAGGTAAATAGTTGTTGACAGTGGCCTTTCTTATTGTAATAGGTATAAAAGATCACAGTCTTGACTTCTTTTTGTAGACTTTGAATATAATGGTTTTCTTAGGACCACTCAGCCTCATTTTCTCTAACTTTATTTTTTCTACAGATACTAAAATCTTTAATCACAAGTGGAGCTTTTCTGAGTTAACCTTGGTAGTTGGCATGAGACTAGTAGCTCTTGAAATGCTGACATAGTCTTACATTTTATAAGGCACTCTGATATTCATCTTCTCTGTTAATCCTCACTTTAGGCCTATGAAGGAGGTGTTAGCCCTTCTTTTACCAAAAAACCCTCCAAAGCTCAGAGTGGTTAAGTAACTTTCCTGAGTCTGCACAGCCAACGGTATAAATGATAGGACTAGGGCTATAATTGATTTACTAACTTTGTCAGACACTTTGCTAGGAAATGGATCAGGCCTTTAAGAATTTATAGTCCTAAGGAATGAGACAGACAGGTAAACAGGTAACTAAAATAAACACAGAGGCTGTGAACTGGAAGCCTGCGGCTAGATTTGGCTGACGGATGTGTCTTCTTTGGTCTGCCCAGTTAACGGAGTTTTGAATTGGTTTCTAGCTTCCCCCCTCCCTTTGTTTAAGGTACTATTTACATACAATACACTTCACCAGTTTCAGTCTGCAGTTTGTTGGGTTTTTTGACACTTGTGTAACCACTACCACAATCAAGATATAGAACAGTTCATTTAACTTAAAAACGTTTGCTTGTGCCCTTGTGCACTCAATCCCTTCCCCCACCTCAGAAATATCATATTTTAAAAACTAAGATATTTCGCATTAAAGAGCTGGATTAAGAAATTGGAAACCCTGGCAACAGTGGACTCTGCATTCCTGAAGGGCAGCTTGCTGCTTTTCTTGTTTGTTTCAGCTCCCTATGGTGCTCTTAAATGTGGCAACAGAAGTGTGTGCAAAGTGCCTTAGGGGACACTGAGAACTGTGAGCTTAACTCTGGGAAAGGCTGCAGCGAGCAGCTGCCCTGGAAAGGTGAATGCATTCACAGGGAGAGCAGTCAGAGCCGGAGCCTTCTAAGCCGAGGAGGATTAGAAGGGAGATCTGGGAGGAGGGGGTCATGTGGGGTCGGGGAGGCAGCTGAGTGTGCTTCACTCACTTGTTTTTGTTGGCAGGACGGGCCTGTATAAAGTGGGAGAGTTTTGCATATGTGTGTTATTGTTTGTGCGCTGTGGTTTCTGAAGGTTTTATGTATCTAAGAAACTTAGATCTTTTTATCTGTACATCTCTGGGGAGTTCAGAGGTTTTTTTTTTTTTTTTTTTAGTTGTTAGAGTGGGGAGGGAAAATTAGGATTTTTATTTTTGTAGGAGTTGTAGATCTGCATGTGGTGCTTGGGTTTTGTGTTTCTAGAGAGTTGCCCAGTGAAAATTACTCCCTCTTGCCCCGCCCGGTGCACTGCCTCCTTCCGGCTAGCCTGTCTGGGGCCTGGTGGGGTGAGGGCCCAGCAGCAGGTGGTGAGGGGAGAGGGCAGTTGAGGCCCTCAGTGCCCGCCCACCAGTCGGCAGCTCAGCCTGGGGCTGTAGATCCCCAGGGCTGTGCTGCTCAATTACCAGCGACGCCATGGACAAGCTGGGCTCACGGTGCCCTCTGCCAGGCTACCCGCGGCCCTCTGTCTTTATATGCCTCCTGGTGAGTGCCCCACGCTCCGACGCTACGAACCCCCTCAGCCCAAACCTCTAGTCTGAGGACTGAGGGAAGAAGGCGAGTTTCTCTTTAGTGCTCCTGGGATTTTGAGCTGGGGGCAGGCAGGTAGAGGGTGGATGGTAAAGTCCCTGGCGACACCACCGGTGTCTTGGAGATTGTGGCGTGGTTCTGAAGGTTACCTTGTGAGGAGGAGTGACTGGGCTGTGTTTCGTTGCCAGGGTGGTCGGAGAGGGGAAGGGGTGTCTGCTAGTGAGTTCTCGTCTAGATTCCTTTTCTCTTTGTATTGCAGTTACGGTCTTGTTTTTCTGTATTTTTCTGGGGGCTTTTTTTTTGCATTTCTGAAATATCTTACAATGTTAAAGTTGGAAATGACTACAGAGTGTCTCCAGTGGTGGTACCCAGGGGTCTAGCCCAGCTCTGCTGCTCACTTTTTGGGTAATTTTGTTCCCTTATTTTCCTTATCTGTAAAAATGGGCACAAATGAGTGGCCCTTAACCTTTTTGGGATTGTAATTTTTCTTGAATTTTTTGGGAGAAAGTTCTGAATTTGCACCCAAGGAAAATGTATAGATAAACACGAAAGTTGCATTCACTTTCAGAGTATTCACGGATTCTTTAAAACTAGGATGGCAAGTATAGAACCACTAGGTGGTTTCTGAGGCCCCTTCTCCCTAACAGACTGTAAAGTCAACCATAACCTCCTAAAGGCTCTGCAAATACTCCAGGACAAAAAAAGGAAAGAGGCAAAACGAAACATGAAATAATCCAGAGATACATAAAATGTTTGAAAAGAACATAAAATTAGAAAAATACAGGAAAAGACATAATTATGAAAATGTTATAAAAACTTAAAAAAATTATAGTAGATCTTTTCCCATTATAATGTCTCTCCTAGGGAATATTGTGATGTGTGTATTTTCCATCAATTTTGCATTCATATAATGTTGCTTTCTCACATATTGTGGTCCACTCTTGGTTCCAAACTGAACTTTCATGCCGATACTTTGTTGATATGGTCCACAAATGTTTCTCAAGTCCATACTCCATGCCAGGGGTTGTAAAGTGCTGGGAATACAGAAGTAAATGAGACTGAAGAGCACATGTCCAATGCGGGAGCCATGTGTAAACAATTGTCTGTATTTCAGTTTGATCAATGGTACAACAGAGGGATGTTTAGCAGCAGTACTGGCCTCTCCCCGCTAAATGCCAATGGCATCTCCTCCCCAGTCATGACAGTGAAAATTCTCTCCAGATATTGCCACATGTCCCCTGGGGGGCAAAATTGCCCTGAGTTGAGAACCACTGGATTAAGTGAAGCTGAAATGACCCTACTAGATCAATTCCTAGTCAATTTTCCTTGCAGTTCAGGGAGCCTAGAATGGGAGGCAGGAGTCTTGGATTCAAGTCTTGGTTCTGACACAGAGTTTCTGTATGTTCTGCTTCAGTTACCTTATCTGTTAAATTAAGGGTTGTCTTAGATACTACCTGAGGGCCCATTTGCCTCTTAGTATTTTGACTATGAGTTCATATAAGAGTTTCAGTACATTTTAGGTGAGTTTATATTTAATCCTGTTAGCTCTGTTTTCCACTGATACCTGCTGTCTGAAATGCCCCAGATCTTCCCTAGGAATGGTCTTTTTGGTTGGGGGACAGGCCATTGCTCCTTTTGTGTAGAGTCTTTGCTGGAAGCCACTTTGCGTGTAGTTGACACCTTACAGTGTTCCAGTATGTCCAGTTCTCTACTAAAAGCACTGTTAACAGTGGGTGACCCAAAAAGCCCTACTTACTTCCCTACTTATTGAGACCTACTTAGTCTCAGTAACAAGTGTCTTGCTTGTGGATTAATTCACTAGTCTACAAGTATTTATTGAGAAACTGCTGTGTGCCGTGTTACAGTGGGGATACAGTGATGAGCAAGGGACCGTCCCTTCCCTTATTGAATTAGTGATTACAAATTGTTTTTCCTATCTTGTTTGAACCCATGGCAACTCTGAGGTAGGCAGCACAAGTGTCGTGATCTCCAATTTCTAGATAACATTTACAGAAGGGAGAAGCAACTTGTCGAAGGCCACAGGCAGTTAGCAGTACTGGCACTAGGATTTAAATCCTACTCTCTTGTGCTTTTGTTTTTTTCCTAGAGTCTGATTGAGTTGTCATTAAAAAATATGCACAATAAAAGCTTCATTGGTTTAGTTCAGAGAACTAGTGTGTTGAATTGTAGGTGTTGGTGGAGGTAGTGGGAGGGAATGAGAAACCCAACCCAGACAGGCCTCTAGTCAAACTGAAGCTAAAGACATAAAAACGCTACTCAGGCCCTGCCAAGAAGTAGGAGCCAGGGCCCAGGCGATAATGTCATAGAAGTGGGAGGACAGAGGTTTATTTGAGCAAGACATGAGTCCTGGGCTGGGAGGCAGGAGAAGCACACTCTTGTTCAGTCTTGCCTGAGTCACAGTGGGACTCCTTGCTACTTGCCTCCCTCCCTATTAATGGCTCCATTATATCCTCCAAGCAGAGAACCCTGGAATGGAAGATGTTCTCCAGTTCTTTTCACTTCCTCTTATTTTAAATGTTTATCATTAAAATAGTAAGACAAATTATATGTTGAATGTCTTTTCCTCTCACATTGTCACTGCCATTTTCTTAGCTCAGGATCTTAATATCTTTTTCCTGGATCATTGTAAGGGCCTTTGAAGTAGACTGTCTTCTGGTCACTCCCCATCCTCCCTCCCATTACTCTGCTCAGCTTGACCATATTATTATTCTCCTACTTAAAAACCTCCAAAAGTACCCTGTTGCTTGAGTGTAAACCTCAGACTCCTTAGCCTGACCCTTTTCTTTACAATTCCAGCCAGCCTCGTTTCCTCCTGATTAACCCACAGATTAAGACCCATGCAGACTAGATATCTGATCTGTCCTTAAGTATCTCTTGAGTTTGTATGCATTGTTTGCTTAGAGTGCCTCCCTCTCCTTTTGTAATCCTGTTTACTATTTCAGATCCAACTGAGGGGGTACCTGCTCTTTGAAACCTTTTCTTACTCCCTCAAGTAGAGCCTTCCTCTTGGTCCCCCCCAGCTCTCAGTTACAGTAGCACAGGTCATATTGCTTTAGAATTAGGCTACCTTTTCCACTAGGCTATCCACAGCACTTGGCACATCTACAAATGAGTGAAGGTGAAACTAACTCCCTGAAATATCAGTAGATGTCCGAGTTTATCATTCATAATAATCTCCATAGGTTGATGGCAGTTCAGTGGATGCCAGTTGGTGTTACGTCTATCCAGCAATTTTGTACAATAAGAATGAATTTCAAGACATCCAGACTTGAGTCCTTCTCCTGGCTTCACCAATTAAGAGCTATGTGATTTTGAGAAAGTTTCTAGATTTCTGAGCCTCTGTTTTTTTATCATCTGCAAAATGCAGAGGCATGAAATATCTAGGCATGAAAACTTTGTTTAAGCACTAAAGCTCGGTACAGATCCCAGGAATTATTTTGTGGATGGGGAATAGGGATGAAAAAATGATGCCCAGCCTTGGTTCCAGTCGGCTTGAACTGGCAGATAGTGAATTGGCCATGTCACTGCTGACCTGTGCTTTTCTTTTCCCATCATGTAGATCCTGATAGCTTCTTTCCTCACATACCCTATGCTCAAGACCCTTAGCCTGCAGCTCCATTCAACTGTCACCGGCAGCTATGTCTCCGGCACTTACTCCATCGTCTTTGTCAACTGTCCCAACGAACAAATTGCCAGAGATATTGCCAGGTATGGTGAAGGGGCTTATGTGCTGCCTCACGAGGCTTGGGGGGGCTCTCAGGATGCTCCAGAGGGGTCACTTTTGGGCCCTTCTTTTGCTCCTGACAACCCTGTCTGTCCAGTGATGAACTACACAGCTGTCTGCTTGGGGTGATGTAAGGAGCATGACTGAATGATCCCCCAGAAGATCGTGAAAATGCTGAGTGGCGCATGGGGGCATGTAAGGGATGTGAGGCCCAGGGAGATAGGTAGCTCGCCCTACATGTTAAGGTAAGAGAACAGTGGAACCCTGCAGGCTGAGGGTGTAAGTCTGATTCCTGGCCCAGCTCTCTTTCTCCTTGGAGGTAACCTCTTTGCCCAATCTTGGAGGCACTCACTGTGACAAGTGAGGAGGAGGAGGCCGTTCCAAGTATTTGGCAAATTTCTGAAAGCAGCTCTGGTGTGGCAGAAAGAGCACTGGACTTGTAATCAAGTTTTAATCTTGGCCCTGCCACTTTCTAACCATGTGACCTTGGGCAAATTGCTTCCCTTTTGTAAGCATTGGTTTTAATGCTTAATTAGTTTAAGAATTAAGCTTAATTAATTTAATGCTTAATTAAACTAATTTAGTTTTAAAATTATAAAATGGGATAATGCCACCTACCTCACAGGATTGTTGTGAGATTAAACGATATGAAATACGTACAGTCCTTACCCCAGTAACTTGAATGTAGTAGATGCTCAGTAAATGTGTGTTGTATCTGAATTTCCCCCCTTCCCTCCTCTTTAGAGCTGTAGCTTTGAAGAGGGTTAGTGGGGCTGGAGGGTATTGGATATGGCTCCTTGCCCCCTTTCGTCTTGCTCCTCAACTCAGCATTCTTGAAGTTTGATGATAGACAAAGTTAAAGTGTTTTAAAATGTTGAATCTGATCTTTGTGGGCATACAGCCTCCAAATCGTTGGTCACAGGTTAACTTTCATTTAATTCTGTCTTTTCTGCTCCCAAGCAGAGTGTCTATTTTTCCCTCATTAATATATTACCTTTGGAGAATAGCTCTTATCTAAAAGAACCTATGATTACTTCAGAAATATGACTATAGTATTTAGCAGCTAGGAATTGAAATCCCTTCTGATGCTTCTGGTATATCCAGGGTCCCTGCTGAATTGTCTGGACCCCTGGATTAGCCACTCTGGGTCCTGTCAGAGAACAACTTCAACTGACATCTGTGAGGCTGGGTATTGGGAGGAAACGCCTGTATTCTAACCAGTTGAAAGGCCGGTACAGGTAAATAGATCAGCATGAGCTTGGAGAGAGGTCTCTGTTGTCTTCTTGCATCCATGGTTGCTGATGAGAAGCCTGGTGTTTATTGGGGTCTCACTCCTTTATAGGTAATGCTTTTTCTCTCTGATAGTTTTTAGGATTTTCTCTGTCTCAATGTTCAACTATTAATTTGTTAAATATTCTCTCTATTCTTTCTGTGTCCTTTTCCTCGAACTCCTTTTAGGTTGATGTTGAATTTGTTCTTATGACTGAACTTTATTTTTCTGTTCCCTTATTCTGCATACTGGGAGAATTTCTGTGCCCAGTCTTCTCTCTTACTTGTTTTTCAGCTGTGTCTATTTTGCTATTCAGCCCTTATATTGAGTTTTTTATTTAAATGATTGTAGTTTTCCTTTTTAAGATTTCTAATTGTTTTTTTAACAACCAAATGCTTTTGTTTCATAATTATCTGATCTTATTTTGTGGATGCAATTACCTTGCATTATCTTTCTGTGGATATTAATTATTTTAATTTTATTTTTTTCCAGCTTTATTGAAATATAGTTGACATATAACATTGTGTAAGTTTAAGGTGTGCAACACGATGATTTTATATACATACATATTGTGAAATCATTACCCAAATAGGATTAGTTAACACATCCATCACCTCAGTTACCTTTTTTTGTCATGAGAACTTTTAAGATCTACTCTTCTAGCAACTTTCAAGTATAGGTAATTATACTTATTTTAAAATCTTGGTTTTGAGTGTTTTATTAACTGTTTTTCATCTTATCTAAATTCTTTTGTTTGTTGAGTTTTTGTCTCTCTTGGTATTGACTTTCCTCAAATACTTGGTGATTCTTAATTGTAACCTCTCTCATCTTTTTAGTTATGCTTGTGGGGAGCTACAGGAACAGCTGCAAGGAATTGGTGTCAGGCAGCACTGTTTTCAGTGTGAGGGTGGGTTGTGGGGACAGTCTACTGGCTGGGGTAGCCTAGTAACTGGTCTTCTGGGCGTGAATTCTCCCTTTTGTCCTTGGCTGTCACCAGCCACTAGGACACTGTTTTGCCTTTTCACCCAGAGTTCCCACTCTCACAGCTTCTGCCTAGAGACAAACACCCCATTACTGTTGCCTCGGCCATGACAGATTTAGGGGGTCCTCCTGCTCCAGCTGTGGCATTCCACCTATTTACTTTGATGGTTGCCTCCCATTTCTTGCCTGCTTTGGTGCCCACCCCCTCCGGATACAGACTGTTGCTCACATCTTCTGTGGTGGTCCCCTTGCACGTGCCCATGCCTGTCTCAGGGCTGCCTTTTATTCTTTGGGGCTTCCTCATAGTTGCTGATATATAAAGCTTTCTCCTTACTGTGTTCTGGCATGGTTAATTAATAAATATTTTCTGTCGTTTCTAGGGTTTGGTGTAAAAGGAGAGACTGTAGTGTGTGTTCAGTCCACCAAGCTGAACTGGAAATCTAAAGTGGAGTCTTTAGTGGTGTGGCTGTGGAGCTCTCACCTCAGCCTGTTCTGTCCAGTATTTTTTATTAATGATTCCAATAGAAGAGAGGCAAACAGGTTTAGTTCCCAGGATTTGTAGGAGAGTAACTGGCTACGTGGTGAGGAAGGCCTCACAGATGTTAGCTGGCAGGCACCCCAGCTTTAGCTACAGAACTGGTGCTGGGACCAGGTCTTTCAGCTCCAGTTTAGTGTTCTTTAGAGTTTCGTCTGCTGCTTCTCCATTCTGGTTCAGTTCAGTTCTGGTTCCTGACCATGTTCTTAGCTCTCTTCGTTGACAGACACATTCTAAATTAGAAAAATCTTTTGGGGCCAGGCTGAAAATCCTGAATCTTGAATCATGAGACCTGGATTCTAGTGTTCTCTTGGATGCCAACACCACATATGACCTTAGACAAGTCTTTTTTCTCTGGGCTTCAATCTTATATGTGTAGAGGGGGAATGGGATTAGGCCAGAGTCACAAACACAAATAGCTATAGGCAGGTAACTTAAATGAGTCAAGTGGGCTGGGGTGTAATGGTGAAGGCTGGTGGTAGATAGCAGCCCTTATTCTTTCTAGGTGTTGAGAGGAAAGAGCAATGGAAACTGTGTTGACCTGAGAAGCATGTGTCATGCCTATAGCACTGCTCAGCTCTAGCTAAATGTGGCCTTGTAGGACTGCAGGTCCCATGTTATAAGACTTATTTTTTGGTGAGAGACTAGATAATCTGTATTTTTTGAATGATAATTTGTATTTACCGGATAGTAAGTATTGGTAACAAAGTCAAGATTTTTTTAAATGCCTTGCGAGCCAAACCATGTACCTGGTCTGTGAGCCCCTAGTCTGTGAACCTTGCGATTTCTAGAGGCCCTAGCAGCACTACACATCTATCCTCTGCTTTCCTCAGAGGAGCATGAGGGCCTGAGCTGCTGGCCTTGAGTGTGTGTGTCTTTTATCTGTCAGCTTGTGTGTTCTCTCTTGCTCTTGCTCCCTGTCTCCCTGTCTCTCTCTTTTTATTTGGCCATAGGGGCTTTTTGAATAACACAGTCCACCACAGTTCTACAGTCTTCTGCCCAAGGACAGGTTGCCATGACCAGTTTACACTCGCAAAGAGATTGCAAAGGGCCTGGGAGGCAATGGGTTATTTTTTCTAGAGGTTGAACTCGCTGTCTGTGTTTGCATGCCACCTTCAGAACCAATAAAATGTAATTCCTCAGCGGATGATTGAGTGATCAAGACTTGCAGCAGTTGCTTAACAGATTTGTGCCATGTGCCTCTCCTTATGGCCAGGGATTTATTTAGCTCCTGGAACTTTCCAAGGGAATGAGGGTGGTGGTAATGCCACATTAATGTGGAGCCTTAAATAGAGCATTGTGCAGCCTGGAACTCAAGGGAAGAGAAAGTAGGTCAGTTCTCTTGGCAGCAGCTGAGGAAAGGAGGGATCAGTGAGCAGGGCTCAGATGCGTTTATTTGGCAGGGTGCAAGCACTTCAGAGAACGGAGACCGGGTTCCCTTGGCTGCCTAAGACCTGAGAAAGCTTTGTCAGAGTCTGCCTGATTCTGAGGGCTTGAGGTTTTGATGCTTGGAAACATTTCTTTGCATCAATGACTTGGTGATGCTCCTGGTTCTGTGACACCTGTACTAGTTTAAGCACATTTTATTGTGTTCACCAGGGCTTTGCATAGGGATCAGAGACTATCAGATCAGGAATTCCAACTTGTAGTCTGTCAAAAAAACAACTTAGAGATCTGCAAAGCTGATGATTGTGCTCTTAGGGCTATGCTAGAAAGCTTTACAAAAATAAAAGGTGAAAAGAGCCTATATTTGCCAAAGACAAACACAGGATATAATGCTTTTTTTGCTTTTACTTGTAGTTGTATCAGTTCTGTGTGGTCACACAGGTATCTACAGATCTCGAGCACTGAGTGTCAGCCTGACGCATGTCTGAGAGATAAAAGCAGGAGAAGGTGGCATAATAAAACGAGTTCTCGGCGCTGAAAAGACTGACTGAAGCACTCCTCTCATTGTACAGCAGGAGAATCAGGTTGAGTGAGAGGGACATGCCTATCCTGGATAGGTGCTCAAATACTTATTCCTGGAATGAAAGAGAACACTTGCATAGGTCACACAGCCATCCTACTAAAGGGCCAGGAATGGAATCCAGCTCTTCTTGTTTCTGTCCAGTAGTAATTCCTGACTGGGCCTGTCCTTAAAACTGCCTTCTCAAAGCTGCTTCCCTACTTCTCTCCCCACCCAGGGAAGGACTTAGAACAGCTCTGTCTTCAGAGGCTCTGTGTATGGTGGTTATGGAATGTGTTAGTTTGAGGGGAGAGGGCATTCTAAATGATTATCTACTTAAACTCAGGTTTCCTGGATAATTCCTAGGAGCTCCTGTCCCCTGCCCCTTCTTTAAGATCCTGGACACTTGCCCCAGTGACTGTCACTCTCTCTTTGCTTTAGGGCTATACTGGATAAGAAGCTGGCTGCCTCTGTGAACATCTTACCCAAAGCATCCTCACTGTGAGTTTTGCTATGGTGCGTGGAGTGGGGTGGGAGTGCTAGTTCAGGTCCTGGCTGGTGGAAAGAGCACTGAACTAAGGGGGAGTTGTCAGAGAACAACTCAAAGTCATATAATTAATCATCAGTTCACTGTTGATTTGTATTCAAAGGAAATCAACCAGTGGGTTTATGTCATCCAACAAAATCAAAAATAGGTGATGTATAGAGAAGACAGAAAAAACCCTACACTTTAGGAAGAGTGAATCTTGTTGGCACATTCTTTGTTTAAATCAGTTAGCTTACTGTTAGCAAGTAAGTCAGACTGGATATTCTATCTCTGAGAAGGCCAACTAGGGATATCAAAGAAAATAATTTCCATTGCTTTTGGATTCTGTGGAAAAATTTGAGAGTTTAGCATATTTTACAGGCTGTTTCTGTGGATTGTCTGCCTTTCATTTCATTGACATCTTCACTTTAGTTAAGGCTGGTCTGCACCACTCCCCTGATCACAATGTTTCAGCATCCCAGTACCTTCTGGGCAGGTTTATCTTATGTCTTAATCTCTCTCATCAGCCTGTTTCTCATCTTCTTCCTCCCCTGGGGAAAAAAACAAGAGAGAGAGAAATAATGTCTACTCCAAAAGTCAAAACATGAAAGTGCTGTATAATGAAAGCGTGCCCCCCGGCCCCTTAACTGGTGTCATTCCTTCAGTGGCTCACATTATCCATAGCTATGGCTCCCAAGTTTGGCTGTGCTTTAGATTCCTAAGCTCCATGTGAGATCTCACTGAGAGTGAGATCTCTGAATTTTCAAAAAGTTGTATAGGTGATTCACATACAGCCAATCTGAGAACCAGTACTTGGGAACTAGAATAGGATTTCAGCCCAGCAGTCCCTTCATGTGTCCACCCTTCCTTGTAATTGGTCCTTTTACCACAGCTCTGTGAGGCTGGGCCAATGGCCTCAGTCGTCTTAGACTTGCCCTGGGTCAATGTGTATATTCTTAAGCCAAATTTCTTTCCATTCCCATGATGCTGTACTGTTCTTATACTCTTTTCTAAACATCATCACTGACTTTGTTTTTAATTTTTGGACCTAATTTTTGGACCTGTTTCCATATCTCATAAGGCTCACTTCTTCATGAAGTCTCCTGTGCTTTTTTTATTATCCATTTGTGGGCACTCAACTTTGAGAGTCAGTGATAAAAGTAGCACCAGTCCAAAGGATGAGGAGGAACCTGGAGGCCATGAGTATAGGATGTGCATTGAAAGAGCTGGAGATGCCCAGTTTGCAAGAGAGAAAACATAGGCGTTTCTGCAGGGCTGTCCTGAGGTGGTGCTTCATGTGGAAGTTGGGGAAAACAACTGGGAGGTCGATGTTGGCATACTAGAAGAAAAACCATCACATGTGAAAACCTTAAAGGTAGATGGACTTCTTCAAGAGATGGTGAGCCTCTCACCTCCAGGAATGTTCAGGCAGATGCTAGAAGCGTGCATTAGAATGGTTGGACTAGGTGACCTGTGGGGCCTTCACCAACTCTTGACTTTTTTATATGGGCTCGGAAAGATTTTAAAGTTTCCGTCTTAGTAAGTCACCTAGTTGGGGCAGATTTGACGTTTCACTGGGGCCATCTTCTGAGCATGATAATTTGGTTTTGTTCTCTTCTTCAGGTACTTTTGGAATGGAGAAATAGAAGAAGCCACTCAGATCCTGTTGGTGAGTGAGGATGGGGGTATGGGGCCTTGATAGGGGAAGAGTGAGACCGAGTCCTTATTCCTAGGTTTCAGTTACAAATTAGCAAAGATCAACTGATTGAGCTCCTTGCCCCACATAAGATGCCCAAGGTTCATTTGTGAGCCAGTGACAGGGCCTGGTGCCCGGGGAGGAATGCTGTCTCCTGAATGGCCAGATGAATGAGCAGCTGCAAAGCTGAGGCCCTAAGGCAGTGATTTTTTTTTTTCATTTTACAGTTGATAAAGACAAAGACTTCCAAGGTACACATGCTGTCCAGCTACATCAGGTAATGCTGACATCTCTTCTCAGCCAGGGACATGCTGGGGACTAAGTGAATGAGCATGAAAAGCAGGAGACTTAGAGCATAGTCACCAGCCTCCCATATGACCGTGTCCCTGTCCCTCAGATTCTCCATCTATAAAATGAGAGGCTAGAATGAGTTAGTTTAAACGAGTAGTTCTCAAAATTTTGGTCTTAGGATCCCTTTATACTTTTCAAAATTATTGAGGACCCAAAAGAGCTTTGTTTATGTGGGTTACATCAGTGGTTACTAATTAGAAATTAAAACAGAAATTAAAAAAATACTTTTAGTTCATTTAAAATAACAGTAATACAGCTATATAGTAATATAATATGTGAACATAATATATATTAACATAATATATATAACATACTATATATTAACATGTATAACTGTAATATATGCAGTTATATATTAACATAAATAATGCATTTTTATGGAAAGTAACCATATTTTCCAAAAAACAAAAAAGTGAGAAGAATGGCATCATTTTACATTTTTGCAAAATCTGGCTTAGTAAGAAAGCTGGATCTCCTCAGAAGCATCTTTAAGTATTGGGACACTTTTAAGCTCTGGTGATAAATTCAAGCTTTCCCAACTTCTAGTTTTTGCTTGAAAACATGACTTGTTTCATTGACAGGAAATGATGTAAATTTTCCTTTGAATGATGGGCCTACTTTGTTCATAGGTGAGAAATGTCTACCCTAATGCTCAAACCTGAGTAACCATAATTTGCAAAAGTGACAGATAAAGATGGTTGCTCAGGCTTGAAAGTAAAATGGTGCTCACGTCTCGTTTAGCTTGTGACTCACACAGTCAGACAAGTTTAAGACAACATTGAGCTCACGTATATAGCAGAAGTGCTTTATTTGTGCTTCCCATTTTGTTACATAGAATGTTAAAAAGACGTACTCAAGGGTCAAAATTTAATAAAATTAGTAACTTTTACCACTTGATTATGGATGTTCTTAAGTGAATTTGACTTTAAAAGAATTTTTTTTTAACTTTATTTTTTTTTGAGGACGATTAGCCCTGAGCTAGCATCTGCTGCCGATTGTCCTCTTTTTGCTGAGGAAGACTGGCCCTGAGCTAACATCTGTGCCCATCTTCCTCTATTTTATATGTGGGACGCCTGCCAAAGAATGGCGTGCCAAGTGGTGCCATGTCCGCACCCGGGATCCGAACTGGCGAACCCTAGGCCACCGAAGCGGAACGTGTGCATTTAACTGCTGCGCCGCGGGGCCAGCCCCAAATTTGACTTTTTTAAAATGCAAGTGGGTGATGGGGGAGAATACAGTGATCAGTAGTACAGTTTGGTGCCGTTGTCTTGAGCATGCTAAGGTGCCAGCAGTTTCACCCATCGTAGCTTTTGCACCATCAGTGCAAATGTCAACATAGTGAAAAGATAAATTAAAAGTTACTATTATTGTGACAATAGTTTTGGCCTCATGGACCTCCTGAAAGAGTCTTGGAGTTCCCTAGGGGTCAGTGGACCCCATCTTGAGACCCACTGGTCTATATCCTAATCATGCAGAGTGTGCTTTTTGGAATAATTGGCATCACCTAGAAGCTTGCTAGAACTGCAGAATCTCATGCTCACCCCAAACCTACCGAATCAGACTACAGTTTAACAAGATCTCCATATGATTCCTATGCACATTAAAAACTTGAGAAGCACTGGTCTAAACCAGTGGTTCTGGATGCTGGTTACTGTAGTCACTTGGGGACATTTTTCAAATTACCAATTTAGGCCCCATCGCTCAGAGTCCAACTTAATTCATCTGGAATGGGGATCAGTATGGTGTTCTTCAAAAGCACCCAGATTGACTCGCATGTGCAACCAGGGATGCAAGGCACCTATCTGCTGATAAAAACCCTTTTCCTCTTCACTTCTTAGGGACTCAGGGTTCTGTGAATATATGGCTATAGCCAGGTCTCAAGTCTAGCAGTACAGAAGGCCCTCAGAGGTGTGGGAATAAGGCACCCTTAGTAGAACCAGCACTGTTGAGAAATGACAGCTTAACTGGTGAGGGACAGCTTCAGGGTTAAAAGGGTGAACCCCAAATCTTGATTGCCAGAGTCACATTCTGGCTTCTCCATTTGCCAGTTGTAGCATAATTGCATGCAAATTACTTAGACTTTCTGTGCCTCAGTTCCCCCGTCTATAAAATGGGATCATACTAGTACCTTGGGTTGTTATGCATTTTGGAATGAATCTATGTGAAGTGTAAACTTGAAGTGCTGTATCAGTGTCAGCTCTTACTACTAAAGTGTTAAAAATGTCTTATTCTATATGTCTGAATACAGTATTCAGACATGCACTGAACTCATCTGTCTGCTTATAAAAATATATATACTGGTCTAAGTGTCCATGGAATAAGTTAAGAAAATTCATTATCCTTGGGCACTGGATGAAATTACCCACCTGACTCCAAATCTTTAAGCACCTATACATATGTTGTGATTTATTAAGCATGCTGTCTCATGAGCATTTTACAGGGCCTCACTCAGCAAAAAAGAAGAGGATGATTATTACCCCCACTTGACAGATGGGAAACTGAGGCCCAAGGCCCCATGTTACTTCAGTCTGGAAAGTGAAGAGAACTTGCATTGTGTGCTCAGGGCCGGGTGAAAGAGTGGGGAGAAGGGAGAGATTCCTTTTGGTTTGGCTGGTCAAGGAAGATCCCTTGGAAAAGGTCAGTGGTTGAGTTGGGCCTTGAGGGATAGAGAGGCTTTTGATTGATCAACAGGAGCAGAGAGAACTTTGTAGGAGGGGAAGAAAATGCAGAGGTATTGAGGCAGGGCATTGTTTGGGGAAGGCACAGTGACGAGTGTGGGATGGTAATAAAGACAGTAGCTAACGCTTAATGCATGCATACAGTACCAGTCAGTGTACCAGATAAGCACTCTCTAGACCTCGTCTCATTTAATTCTCAGCAGTCCAGCCATGTAGGTGCTATTTTTAACTCTTCTTTTGTAGGGCCTTTAGAGAAATTAAGTGATTTGTCCATGGTTACGTAGCTAGTAAGGGGCAGACTTAGAATTTGAACCCATGTCTGTGAGACTCTAAAGCCGTGTGGTCCAACTCACTGCTTGCTGACAGGTGGGAAGCGTAGGCTCGGGAGTGGTGGGCCACAGTCCTGGACAGGGGGCTGCAGCACGTTGCAGAGGGCCTTGAGTGAGGCTGGCCAGTCAGGTTTTATTGCATGGGCTGATTCTAATCATAGTCACTCACAGGGCTCTGCTTTCTTTCTAAAGGTTGGTGCATCCTTTTGAAATCCCAGAGATCTTCAGTCTTCTCATGGACCAAGGAGATGTGCAGTATTTGAAGTGGCTGGAGGAGGGCATGGAGGAGGACTGAGTGGGGGAGGCTTTTTGTGCGTCCTGCTGGTTGCCTCTAGCCTTCATCAGCTGCACTCTGGGAAAGGGGAGGCCTCTTTCTGCCTCCTGGCATCTCTGGATTCCATGTTTTTGTCAGCACAGAGGAGCTAAGTAACTTGTGAAGGCTGAAGGTCCGAGGCTCCTAAGGCTGGAAGAGGAGGCTGGGCCAGTTGGGCCAAGCAAGAACACAGTGGAACTTTTCTCTGAGTGCTTCATGCTTAAAGGTGGCCAGGGGGTGGGGGGTGATGATGGCTGTGTGTAGGGATCCAGGGGAGGTGGCAGTGAGGGTGAGGTTTGTCACCTTCTCCTGCAGTCACTGTGCCTACCTCGAGTGCCCAAGATGTAATTCCTCTCCTTCTCAGGAGGAGGAATGGACCTCATGACCTCTTCAGCCAGAACTGTGTGGGATGAATGCACCTTTTGGGAAAGTGGCAAGCACTTCATCCAAAAGGATGAATTCCTAATGGTGGAATTTCAGGGACAAGCAGGATTATTTCTCCAGGCGAAAGATGGTGTTTGTTGTTCCAGAGTCTTGAGGAGGTGGGACTGGGAATGGGCCTCAAGAGTTTGTAGGACAAGGGAAACATTAGGGCTTAGACACAGCCTCATGGGTTGGGAGTAGGTCTTGACTCTTCCTGGCCTGAATGTGACAGACAGCAGAAGCTTCTGGGGCCTTTCTCAGTGGAGACACAGGTTCTGAGCCCGCCATACTATTTCACTTGAACATTGAAACTGAACATCCTAAAGTAGGAAAGAACCCTGGGGAATTGCTGGACCAGTGTTTTTCAGACTTACTCCACAGAGCCCCAGGGGTTGACAGAAGGTACTCTGGGGGCTGCCTGGGTGTGCAGGTAAGGATATGAGGCCCCCCCACCCATAATTCAACCAGTACAACTGTGCTTTTATTTATGTATTGAGCTCCCTTGTAAGCTTTGGGTTTTTTTTAAAAAGTTTTCTCTGTTAAAAGTTTGTGAACCAGTGGTCTAAGCCAATCTCCATTTTATAGATTCCTAAAGGAAACTGAACTGCACTGAGGTCCAGAAAGGGGGTGACGTGTTGCATTATGAAGGGTACAGCCAGGCCTGCTCGCCCTGTGTCTGGTGCTCTCCTATACCTGCTCCACGGGTCTTAGGGGGAAGAGAGCAGAGAAGGCAGAGCCCTGTGGGGTGAGAAGAGAGACTTGACCAAAGGCCCCTCCGTGCCTCTGTCACAAGGTAACCCCCCTTGGGGGAGACCATGGGCAGTTTGGGTAGGGGTCCACAGATATCTGTGGTATCCTGGGCCTTTCTTCCCCGAGGGAAGGGTGTGTGGGAGGGGTATTGCCTGGCTCTAGTTCTGACACCTCCTGTGCTTCTTGGACCTTAGTTCCTCCAAATATAAAATGGGGGGGGGGGGGGGATCTCCAGGGGCTCTTCTGTGAAGACCTTGTAGGGACTTTAGGCTGAGGCCCTTCCAAAGGTTCAGAGGATCCTATGTTGAGAGCCAGTGGGGATTTTGGAGGACTGCCTCAGGAGAAGAATAAAGAGAATGATAATGGTGGTGTCCCTTTTTACAACAGATGTTTGTGATACATATGAAAATCTTGTGTAAGTGTGAAAATCTTGTGAAAACGTTCTGGGGACCCCAAATGGACTGCCCGTTATTGCTTTCAGGATAAAGTCCAATTTCTTGCTTTGGCTTTCTTTTTTCTTTTTTTGGTTTATAACATTGTGTGATTTCAGGTGTACATTATCATATATCAGTTTCTGTATAGACTACATCGTGCTCACCACCAATAGTCTATAGTTTTTATCTGTCTTCGGTCTGGCTTTGAAGGCCCTTCATAACCTTGTCTCCAACTCTGGCAAGTGGATGGCTCCAATATGCTGTGTGATATTACCCCTGATTTCAGGCCATCCCTTCTGCCTGGAGTGCCCTTATGCATGAATGCTCGTGAAACCTGGCTGCTCCTTTGCAAGGCCTGGCTCCCCTGGTTGGAAGGAATCTCTCCTGCTGTGGTGTCCCTCTTATCCTCATGCACCACAACCAGCCTCCTATTTCTAGAATGTGGGCTGCTTGAGGTCAGGGGCGTGTCTGAATCTATTTGATCTCTTCCACAGGGTTTGGCAAATATTTCCCAAATTGATGTTTCAAGGATATGAATAACTAAAGCTTTCTCTGTAGTCCATAGTTATTTTCTAATTGTTGGAATTGGCAAAATCCAACATTTTTTCCTTGAACTTTCTTAAAGTAGGACTAATTCCAAAGCAGATTTTTCTTTCCCTCTGTGGCCTTCATTGGGTCATTTTCTATGCTGACTGTGCATTGAAAACTGTTGGTGGCCTTCCTTTGCCTCAGTGTCACCGTTGACTATAGGAATGGGAGGGGAGAGGGACGAAACACCAGCTCTCTCTGCCAGGTAGTGTTAGGTTCTTAATTATTTTACGTTATAACTCAGTGTTCTCATTTTGCAGATGTAACCTGAGATCAGAGAGTGTAAGACACCTAAAATAAGTGTCAGAGCTATGCTCTGAACCCAATTTTGATTCTAAACCTGCTGCTCTTATTGCCTCTTTCAAAGAGGTTCGATATCTTTCTTTATAGGCCAAAGACCCAGAGAGCCTGCTGTAGCCAACTCTAAAGGAAGTTATTAGTTCTTAAAACATCTATATGGTAAGTTGGTCTGGCACTTAAACATTTATTGCATTGTTTACTTCTCCCCACAGCTGTGGAGGTTGGTGATGGTATCTTCACTCTATAGATGAGGGGACAGATTGAGCGTTGTTCAAGGATTTTTAGGGTCTGCATAACTCCAGCTTACATGGTTTGGCCACTAGACCTCACTGTCGTCCCAGAATGATGCTGTGGGAGCTGGGGCCAGGACCTAGACCGCTGTTTCCATGTGGGAATTCCTTTCCAGCATTTCTCAGGAAATAAATTTTTTTTTTTTAAGATTGGCATCTGAGCTAACATCCGTTACCAATCTTTTTTTTTTTTTTCCTCCTTCTTCTCCCCAGAGACCCCAAGTACACAGTTGTAGATTCTAGTTGTAGGTCCTTCTGGTTCTGCTATGTGGGATGCTACCTCAGCGTGGCTTGATGAGCGGTGCTAGGTCTGTGCCCAGGATCCGAACTGGTGAAACCCTGGGCCACTGAAGCAGAGCGCGTGAATTTAACCACTTGGCCACGGGGCCGGCCCCAGGAAATAAATGTTTTTTGTATACAGAATCCCCAGAAAAATCGGTTGAAGAAATGAGAAGAGGCATTATAATTATCCATGAATACCAAAGCCTAAAAGCATAGAGAAGTTACTGGCTTGAAGGGACTCACCTTCATCAAATAAAAAACAAGAGCAAGAAACACTAACACGTGGAGTTGAAGGTTCAGACAACCAGGACAGGAGCATGCAGGAGAGAAATGGGTACCATCTCCTCAGTCTGGCATGTGATCGCTGCCCTGTCATACGTGTGTGTGTCGGTAGCCCTGTCTGCTGCAAACCGTGAGTTATTCTTGCCAATGCAGTAAGTTTATACACTGCTTTAGTATACTTCACACAAATCCTATCAGCGGTATTCCAAGAAATAGGCTTTGGAAGCAAAATAAATTCTCAGTTTGGCAATTTTGACACATGACCCTGTGTACTGTTAACCCTGCTAGGATATGTGAATGTTAGCGTTATTTGAATACTATCCAATAAGGTTCCCTGGCATTTTCTAGTGTTTAAATATTCCCTATAGGCCACAGTTCTCTGTAACTACTACTGAGCTTAATATGCCTGTTTGTTAGACACACAGTTTTCAAATATCTACAATGGGGAAAGCGCCGGAAGAATGAAGTATTTTAAGAGTAACTTATGATTGAGGGAATTTTTGAGAATGCTAATTTCTTGCTCCTACATTCCAAAGGTAAATATTTGTTGTAAGTTTGTAAACACTAACCTAGGCCACAGAGAACCAGGCACTCCAGCCTGGGGAGGACCACAGAACTTGCACTAGAACCCAGGCCTGACACCTTGTGCCATTCACTTTTCATTCCATTCCATTGTTTCAGCTCCAAGAGTACCCCCCCCCCCCCCCCCCCCCCCCCCCATTTGTGGTTTTGTTCCCAGGGCATTTAAAAGGTTGAAGTAGAAAAAAGTAGGAGTCATAATCAAGATTTTTTTTTTTAAAGATTGGCACCTGAGTTAACAGCTGTTGCCAGTCTTTTTTTTTTTCCTTCTTCTCCCAAATCCCCCTCCAGCACATAGTTGTATGTTCCACTTGTAGGTCCTTCTGGTTGTGCTACATGGGACGCTGCCTCAGCATGGCCTGACATGTAGCGCCATGTCTGTGCCCAGGATCCGAACCGGCAAGACCTTGGGCTACCGAGGTGGAGTGCACGAACTTAACCACTCAGTTAATCAAGATTTTTAAGGGCAGACGTTAACATTCGGGGGGATTACATCTTACTTCTGAAATGGCTTAATTCAGTTGTATCTATGGCCTTCACCTCACTATAGCTTTCTCCTATGCTTTCACATCTCATATTTTCCTCTCTCCGGACTGCCCCAAATTTAGAGTTTATTTACAGTAATAATCCATCACATTTATACGTGAAGGGTTCCCTCTCAACACCTGGCATCTGAAGGGTGAGGAAACTGAAGCAAAGGAAGCTGACTGGGTGGCACAGGTTTTAACTAGCAGAGCCAGGCCTAGAACTCATTTCAAATCTCTAGAAATGTATGCCTGTGTGCACTGAGTAAAGTTTTATAGTGTCCATATTTAAATATGTTAATAGGGTCAATTTCTAAGTTCATTTCCCATCTTGTAATTCTCTGTGATGCTCAACTAATGTTTTTTGCCCTCGTGGGTCACGTACTCACAATAGAAAAAAGGTTCCACATCCTCTGGGCGGTAGGGGTGAGAATACTGCTGAGAGAATGTGGTAGGCAGTGGTAGGAGTAGCATGGTGGCCCGAGAGAGGGTGGGGTCCTGCCGTTCCTCCTCAGTTTCCAGGGAAGCAAGACCAGAAGCCAGAGCCAGTTCCTCCTGCTACCCAACAGCTGACAGTTCACTCAGAGGAAGACAGGCAGTTTTTCAAAGGGCGCTTTTAAATTGTAAGTCATACACATTAATTATAACTTTAATATAACAAATGTTATTAAAAGCAGCAATTCAAAACCATAAATCTTTTTGAAGGTGCACAGGGTTATAAGGTCAGTTGGCAGTAATGCAGCTATTATCTTGTATGAATGAAATGCTGGGGTGTGGAGTCAGGGTGACCTGGCCAGGTCTTATGCCGACTTCCCAAGTGGGGAAGACACCCTTTCCCTCCTTCCCCCTCTTCAAGTCCAGAGCCTTTCTGGAGCCAGAGTTGAGAAGGTACAGATGCACTGTGACAGGCCTTGTTCATCCTGTGCTTTCTAGAAGCCTGGAAAGCAGACCTGGGAGGTTGCTCTGCTCTCTGAAGCCAGGCAGGAAGCCACAGATTGGATCCCAGGGCCTACATCCATGCTAAGCTGGAGGCTGGCTTCTCAGCTCCTCTTCCACCTGGCCCCAGGAGGAGGCTTTAGTGGCAGCAGCTGTGGGGCTGAGAAGGGGGAGGACTGGGCCCAGCTCCAGCTGGTCCTTGCCTGGGCCATGCCAGGGAAGCAGAGGGAAGTGGGTGGGCTGCACACAGGAGATGAGGTCCCATTTGAAAGGCACTGTAGGAGCTGAGGCTTGAGGCAAGGGACATCTGAACTATCTCAGGGCCCCCTGGAGGCTCACAGTGGGGAGGGGTCAGCCTGATAATGGAAAAACCAGCTCCTCAGGCCCGCTGCCACCCCGTCACTGTTCATCCACCTTCGCCTTGCAGCTGGCAGCCTACAAAACTCAGCCAAGCTAGAGGCCACAGCGGCAGTTGGCAAGGCTGGTCCCCATCTGGTGCACCCCCTCACCCCAATTCAAGGCACTTCTTTCCATTTTCCAATCAATGGAAAGTTTCTAATATCTCTGGAAGCAGCAAAAATGAGGGGTCCCCTCCCCCTCCCATTTTTGGTTTCCCTCCAGATGGGTATGGGTTTAAATGTTGGTTCTAAGAATTATATTTATACTCCCACTGACAAAGGCTTCCCTTTGAGGGGACTGAATGACACAGGCCCCTTAAAAATCCCAACCTGGCCCAAAAAAGTGATTGTCAATATCAGGGTGGGGCAGGGGATAAGGAAGAGGGTATGTCCCCTGTGCTTCCCTATGGGGTCAAAGCTGGTTCACGGGCTGAAAGAAGGGGCAGGAGCTGGACTTTCACATTTAGTTGCAGGACATGGCCCCTGGAAGAGGGCCAAGGGAAAGCCAAGGGCAGGAGCCAGGCTGGCACTGGAAGGAATGTGTGGCTGTGTGTGTGTGTGTGTACACCTGGAGGCTGGGGGCCACATGTGTGTGCCTGGAAAGTGAAGGCACACATGTGGATGGAAGCTTATATGTGAGTGAGTGTGTATTATTCAGCTGTGGGTGTGGTGGGTCGGGGGTGGGAGGCCTAGGAAACAGTTTGAGGTTAAGCATGACATGGCTCCCTTCCCTCCCACTTCCTCTCCCGTCCCTCAGGTTTTCAAGGCCCCCTCTAGTCCAGCAAGGCCAGGCTCAGCTCCATGGCAACTAAGAGGGAGTGTGGCCAGGAAAAGGAAAACTTCTGGGACCTCAGAGGCTGACAGCAGCCATCACTCTTAGCCTTAATAATTGGGCTCTGGTGCTGGTACCTTCTGAGGCAGAGACTCAGCCTCTTCACTTCTCAGATCCTGAGAGTCCCAGGGTCTCTGCCACACAGGCTTTCACAGGGGCGTTGGTGTTCTCCCACCCTCACCACCTCTTTTTGAGGGCAGGGGGAGTGGCAGGAAGTGGGAGAGAAAAGCACCGCGGGCATCTTCGTATCCACCTTCACCCATTCTCTCTCAGAGGTTCCTGTTCTCAGAGTGTGGTCCCTAGGAGGACAGGCTGCCCATGGGTCTGGTGTGAAGGACATCCAGTGGAGGGACAGCCATGCGCACATAGGGTGTGTAAACACAAACCCAAAAGGGGTGAGGGAGGTAAAGGGACACAGAATTGGGGACAAAGAGATTCAGGCCTCGGGAGAAAGGGTCATAGAGCCGGGGGAACACAAATTCAGAGGAACAGATGAACAGTTGGAGGGAGTGTGGAGTGTGTGGAGACACCGAGAAATAGCCAGCGGACCTTAGAGACACAGGCAAAGGGGTGATGAGCCTGAGACGGCCCGAGAGCAGAGTGGGCACAGCAGAGAGGCGCAGGCCCTGGCCTGGTGGGCAGGCAGGCAGGGCTTTTTGCCAGGCACTGTCCTGCTTCCCTCTCCCACCCCTGCCTGGAGAGAACTGGGGAGCCTGTGGCTTCCACTGTCTCTCCTTTGGTTTCCAGGGCTCCTGGCATCCCCTGAGGGCTCGTCAGTAAGGGGTGGTCCCTTCCCACTCCACCAGGTACTGAACCTTGCCCTCGGGCGTGACCCTCCGAGCCAACACCTGGTACTTCTCCCCACAGGCCAGCCGCCCAGCTGCGCCAAAGTAGTTGGTGATGGATGACTTGAGGTGGGACAAGGAAGAGTCGTCTTCACTGATGCTCTCAAATGTGTGGCTGTCGATGCCTTCGTCTGGCCGCTCAGGGCCTGAAGCCCCCTCTGCACTGCTGTCCGAGGGGCAGCGTCCACCCAGCTCAGCTGCCCGCCGCTTTGCCCGCAGTGGCATGTATGCTTTGGCTGCCAGTTTCCTCTTGCGGCTGCCCACTGTCCGTCTATATCAGGAGGGGAAGAGAAAGATGATGGGCATGAGATGGAATAATCCTAAGATGTCCCTCTCCCTGAGCACTCTCCTGGGCAACAGGCCCTGGGCCCTGGGCATGGACTATCTCTCTGGATCCTCACAACAGCCATGGGGAGGCTCCAGAGAAGCCTTCAGCTGCAGAGTGGCAGAGACAGGACTCAAACCTAGGTGTGTCCAGCTCTAGGCACATGTTCCTTATATTGAGACTCTCAGCACTGCACAAGTCCAGGGGCAGCAGTCTCTGTGCCTCCTGAAGTCGCGCAGTGCAGAGGCCCTGCTTATCCCAGCTTGTCCCTCACCTGGGACTCATTTGTATCTAGGTGAGTCAAACGGGGGTAGGATGGAGGTTACAGACTGAAGTACCTTTACCCCATAGCCTGGATTGGGGACAAACATGCGTGTGTGCATGTGCACCACACACGAACAGAAAGAGGCAGAGGTGGTAGAGAAAAACACACACACAAGAAGAGGTACACATTCACAGATGCTTAGAAACAGAAACCAAGACCTGAAGAGCTGGTGAGAACAAAGAAACAGGAAGAAATAAATGAAAATACAGAGGCAACAGCAGAGAAAGACACTGAGACTGAGATGTTTGGAGGCAGAGAAAGATTCCCAAGACACACTTCTATGGGCATTATACTTTTATTCTATTTTTGCAAGGGCCTCAGATATCCTAAAATACACAGTTAAAGGAGCCTCAGAGTTCAGAAGAATTCATGGATGTGCTTTGCAGTTTCACCCTCCCTCTGCTGCTGAAGACGAACTTGCCAATCAGGCTGTACCCTGAGCTAGGCCCCAGGGTTTTCTGTTCCCTCTCCCAGACCCTATGCCCTGCAGGATGCCATTTTCCCTCCATCAGGCTTCCAAATCAATGGTTCGTTTTTTTAGAGACCTGGAAGATTGACACTAGATTCAGACAGGCAAGAACCAGGGCCAGGGGGCCCTGCAGTCAGAGGCACAGACATGCAAAATCATGGTGTGCAGAGGCCAGGACCCCAGAACGAGAGAACTTCTGGTCAAACCTCCCCAAAACTGGAATTACCCAGTGAGAAGTGTCCCACCACCTGTGCAGCAGGTGAAGAGGAGTGACCTGAATGTTCATACTCAGCCCCTCTCTGAACGCCCATGACTCAGAACCAGAGCGTCCTGGACCCAGACTTAGAACTGCAGAAGACCAGGTCCCTCAGCCTGAGACTCACATGCACAGAATGAACGCCATGTCACAGAAGTGGAAGGTGGAGGGGCTGGGGGGATGAGGGAACTTGAGTCACACTGCCAGGAAGCTTACCTGGAGTCATAGGAGAGGCTGGTGGAAGCGGAGCCAGAGGTGCTGGCGGCATCAGTGGAGTCCACATCTGAGAAGAATGTCTGGCCTGAGCTGGCACTGAGAGGGAGGAGTGGGTGAGCCTGCTGTTGGCCTCGGCACCCCTTGAGACCTTCCCGGTTGTATCTCAGCCCCTTGGTCATGCATCCTTCGTCCCAGCAGAGGCCCGCGTTCCCATTGCGGAGCTTCCTGCCACCACCCCTCAGCTGCTGCCTCCTCTCTGCCTGTCCGTTTTCTACTCATCCAGCCTTCAAAGTCCAAGGAGTCAAGAAAGCCTGCCCTGACCACCCTCCCCCGTGGCGATATAAGCACTGGTGACAGTAATTAAAGATAATTAATGAGCAAGATCCCAGACACTTGTGCAATGCGTACAGGCCCAAAATGCTTTCATTTACAGTATCCTGTTTGAGTCTCCTAGCAACCATGCAGAAACAGGTGAGGAGGGTCAGAGAGATTGAAGAATTGAGCTGAAGTTATACAGCTGGTAACCAGGAAGTAGGGGCTGGACCCCAGGTCTGTCTGAAGCCCTTGCTGCCTCCATGGCTCCGGGAAAGCAAGCATTAAAGGACCTTTCATAATTGTGGAAATAAAACGATGGAATACACAGTCCTTCCCTTGGGCGTATCAAGCGTGACAGGCGGTGGGACTACACAGGAAGCATCCAGCACAGCCTGGGGAGGGTGAGTGAAGGCTTCCTGGAGGGATGTGAATGTGGGATGATCACAGGCATTTTGGTACCAGGAGTGAGGCAGGGAGAAGCTGGAGAGGTAGGGAGGGCCCCGGCAAGGCGGGCCTTGAATGCTGCTCTGGGGAGCTGTCCTTGGGAGCCCTGGAGACTACAGCAGGGGGATGTTTTGCTGAGAGTTCTGCAAAGACCTTTTAGGCAGCTTACGCAATATGGGCTCTTTTAACTGGGATAACCCCCAGGGAGCTCCCACTCCCTCAAAAGGCTTTCTGCTTCCCCCCTCCAGAGCCTGCCTTCACTGCTGGGGAATGAGGTGATCTTCCCCGCCTGATTCCATCCTAGTCTTCAGAGAGACCTCTCTGCTGGGACCCTCACTGTTACCTTTTTAAACTCTGAATTTCATCCAGCGTGAAATCAAATATGCTGGCCAGGTGGTGGTTGGTGCTCCAGGCCGAGGTAAAGTCGCTCTGTGGACACAGAGGAAGGAGGGTGGAGGGTTGGTCAGTGAGCATCAAATCCTCCTCCCACAAACGCCCTTCTCCCCGCTGAGGGCCACCCAGGCTGCCCGCTGGTCGAGCCAGGGCTTCTGAGGGCTGGACCCTCCCAAGGGTAAGACTTGCCACTTCCTCTTTATTCCCAGTCCTGACCGAGAGGCCAGGTCACACTGGTTCTAGTCCTGGCTCCGTTTCTACCTGACTGTATGACCTTCCCATCTCTGGGCCTGTCAGCTCAACTGCAAAATGTGAACAAACCCCTGGCTGTGCTTCACTCTTAGAGGTGTCAGGAAGCACAACAGGATGAAGTGGTGGTGGTAAAAGGGCCTCGTAAACTGTGAAGTGCTGCGGAGATGTGAGGCGCTGCTAATACTGCTGCCCACAGGGAGGGCTTCAGTGAGGATGCACGGCTACTGAAGAAGGGGAGAGATCGGGAGCCCTGGTCCTAGGCTGGGCTCTGCCACTGCCCCTCCCTGGCCCTCAGTTTCCCCACCTGGACACTGGGGGCAAGCATACTGCATACCCTTGCCCCCTGCTTTGGGTTCTTGGGAGAACGTGGGGGATAAGGGAGTGGTCTTGCAGTGCCTGGCTTTTCCTTGTTTAGCTGTAATAGGAACTGGCTTCTCCTTTAAGGGACATGGGAGAGTCCCCTGGGCCTTGGGGGACTTAGTTTTCTGCACAGGAATCCCTATTATGTGCTGACCCTGCATGTGAAAGTGGAGAGTAAGAAAACAAGAAACTAACACTGGGAATAGCATCTTCCAGCAAAAACTTTGATCTTTTTCTTCTATAAACTCGCCTTTTCTGCTGCTGGAATTCGTGAGGCAACAAACTGTGGAGACAGAAAAGGGAGAGGATGGCCCAGTCAGAGCCTGAAGGCCCAGAGGTGGCCCAGAGGGACGAGAGGCAGGGCTGGGGTCACAGCAGTAGGAGACCTGGGGAGGAGGTGGGGGTCCTCTGGGGCAGTAGGTGCAGAGGGTGTGGAGGAGGGTATCGGGGCAGAAAAGCGAGAAGGTGCCTCTCCAGACACATGCATCCAGATGCTCTGCCTCCCAATGCCCAGGATGAGGGGGCTCAGCTCAGCCAGGAGAGCTAGGGACCCCTTACACTCTGACTTCCCCTTCACCTCTCTGCCTAAGCCCTCATCTGGCAAGACTGGGTCCCATGATTTGCTTTCCCTCCAAGCAAGGTGATAAGGGGCTATGGTGGAAGGAGTCAGGGATGTGGGATAAAGTCCTGGCTCAGCCACTGACTGGCCCTTTCAGGGTGCCTCCAGCTGTGACTAGCTGGGTATCAGTCCTGCTTGCTCACTTGGATGCCACCGTAGTCTCTAGACCCACTGCACAGCCTGTCGGCTGGAGCTGGGAGCAGAGAACCCGAGGTCGGCTGCAGCCCTAGCCCCTGGGTCCCCAGGCACTGACCCAGGCTTGCTCTTTCCTTTCTTACGCAGCTCAGAGGAGGCGCCGTTCTCAGTGGGCACCAGGCCCTTGTCAGGCAGCAGCTTCCCTGGAGGGTTGGGCGGGACGCGGATGCGCAGGCGGAAGATACACTTCTTCTTCTTGATCTCCTTGCCACAGAGGAACCTGGGGGATACCAGGGGGAGGAGAAAGCTCTGGAGTCTGTTGGTCCATCCTCCTGGGGAGGAGAGTCAAGTGTTATAACTACCCTCTCAGCCTCCCTGGACCCAGAGTGGCCCATGGAGATGCTGATTCCTCAAAGCCTGTGGGATCAGGGGTCCCAGGTGGTGGCTGAGAATGTGGCTGGTGGCTCCTCCCTGTCCTTCCTCATGCATGTGTAGTTCTTGCTGCTCCTCTTCCTTTTCTTCTCTGCCTCAACCAGCCCCAAAACCCACCTCCTATAGGAAGGCCTTCTCCAGCTCCCAGTGAACCCCTGTGGTGAGACACTGGATTCTACACCATTCTGTTCTCTGGTCTACCCAAGAAGCTAGAAGCACCTCCAGGCACTTCCCTCATCCTTCCAACATTAGCTGAGCTGCCATGAGGCTGCAGAAGTGACTCAGTCACAGCCCTACCCTCAGGATACTGTCCAGGGGATGGCAAGAGGCCCCATGTACTCAAGAGTAGGGCTGTTTCTGGGTCCCAGACCATGAAACATGGACAAGAGAGTGGATACTCCTGTCTAGAGATGTCTGGAGAGATTTCACAGAAGCAGGGACCATGTCTTAGTCCTCACTGTGTCCTCAACACCTACACAGGGCTGACACAGAGCAGCAATTCAGTAAATAGTCGTTTATGGAACCAATGCCTGAAAGGGATTGAAGAGCATCCTAGGCAAAGCGAAGAGCATGAGCAGAAGTGCTGAGTGGGAGGGCAAAGGGTTCAGTACTGCTGACAGCCAGGGTGCATCAGGCAAAGGGCAGTGGCAGAAGGCATGGGCTGAGTCTGATCATAAGAGGCCTTGAATGCTGTGCTAGGGAGCCTGGGCATTCCCTGTGGTACTAGCAAGGGATATGTCAGCTGTGTGTGCTGAGAGAACCTCAGAAGTCTTGGTGGGAAGACATGGGTTGGGGACAAGTTAGAAGGCTGCGGTCCCTCAGTGGCTGTCCCAGAACCAGCATGAGGAGCCCTCAGAGATCAAGGGTGCAGCCTCCTGTGGAGCTGAGTCCATACCAAAATGTGTCAGGCCACTGGAGTGATCAGGGGAGGCATCGCAAAGGAGGTGGAGAGCTCCCTGGATGTTGAAGGATGGGTGGGATTTATCTAGTCAAAGAGAAGGGCAGGGAGACCCAGGTGGGAGCACAGCTTGAGCAAAGGC
Organism: Equus quagga; assembly: GCF_021613505.1. Lineage (NCBI taxonomy): Eukaryota > Metazoa > Chordata > Mammalia > Perissodactyla > Equidae > Equus > Equus quagga. The sequence goes on from NC_060267.1 coordinate 82,263,259, forward strand.
TATGAGGTAGGAGGATGCTTTAAACTGAAATCCCACCTGTCAGGGGCCCCAGGGCACTCCCCCACTTCCCTGCACGCACCGGCTTTTGTAGCTGTTCAGAGCGTTGAGGAGATGTGGTCCTCGGTCCGTCACGGGGGTGCTGGTGAGCTAAAGGGGAGCAGGCCAGCAAGACAGTCACACCCGGGCATGTGGCGTCTGAGGAGGCCTCAGGCCCTGTCCCCTCCCTCCCCAGTCTCCTGATGCTTCCGAGTCCTCCAGGTGAGGACCCCTGACTGATTCCATGATCTCAGACCAGTCTTTTCACCTCTCTGAGCTCACTTCCCCATCTGTAAATAGGGAGAATAACTCCTGTCCTAAATGTCATAAGAGCTTTAAAGACGTCCGTGCCTTTCACCCAGGAATGCTAGCCTGTGGAATCTATCCTACAGACATCATATGAAACATGAACAAAGCTTCATGTACAAAAATGTCCGCTGCAACACTGTTCCTAATGATGGGCAAAGACAAAAAATGGGAAAGAAGCTACACGCCCAACAGGGAGGAAATGAGTGAGTGAGCTCTGGGGGAAACCAACGCAGCCATTAGCAATGTGGATGAAAACTTTCCTAACATGGAAGAGTATTTATGATATGATGTAAACTGGAAAATGGATGATTTAAAGTTGTATATACTGTATAATCTAGGCCATGTAAAAAGAAAAAGTGGACGTAGAAAAGAGGATGGCAGGATACGCACCTAGGCATTAATAGCAGTTGTTTCTGGGTGGTGTCACGTGGGAGTATGGATGACTTTTTTTAAGTATACTTCCTTATACTTTTTGGTACTTTAAAAATTTTCTACCAAGAACATGTATCATTTTTTTATAAATCAGAAAGATTATTTAAAAAAAAATACCACCTCTGCCTATCTTTTAGAGCTTTATAATATGTATGTCTTTTATAAATTATTAAACACTGTAAATGAAGATATTATTATATCAGAAACTTTTGCCAAGCATAAGGGTTACCTTTTTTTTTTCTTTTTTAAATTCCTGTCTTGTCATAGAGGGATTTGGGGCAGTCAGTGGAGAAGACGCCTCCCTCTGGGTGTGGTGGAGAGGATTCTAAGGGTGTCATTAGGGAAAAGGGGTCATAGCCATACTGTGGAAGTGGTGGGGAAGGCCCTGGCTCCAGTCCCAGCTCAGCTCCAAAGCTGTGCTGACCACTGGCAAGTCAGCCTTCTCCTCTGACATCCTGAATGTCTCTGGTTTGTTACTTCACTCCGTGGATCCCAGGCTCCCAGGCCCCCAGGTGACCACTTCTGCTGTTCAGAGTAGGACCAGCAGGGGGCAGGCCCAGTTCACTTTCCATTCTAGCCAGGTAATCTGGAGTGGGTCAAACCTCTGTAGAGAGCCCAGCTCCTACCAGATTCGACCTCAGCAACCAGCAGCTGAGTTGGTGAGGCCCTAACCCGCCCACTGCCAAAACCTGGGTCAGGAAGCCCTTTGGAGGGCACAGGCTCAGAGACCTGGACTCAGGCTCTGGGTCTTTGTTCCAGCCAGCAGCCCTCCGAGACAGGCAGGATTGCTCAAGAGTAAGCACTCAAGACCTAGTTCCTACTCTTGGCTGTGTGACACTGGGCAAACTCCCCCCCTCTCTGGACCTCGGTAATCCCACTGTGGAATGGACTCCTGCCATTCGGATGTCCCAGTGGTACTGCATACCTTGCCAAGCTGCAGGAGCTCCCAGTGGTGGTTGACAAAGGCCAGAATCTCCTCAAAGTCAAAGTACTTCTTCTTGCTCTGCACTCCCAGGTTGTAGAGGGCCAGGTGAACCACGTCCACCCTGGGCAAGGGGGCGGGGAGGTGGGGCTGAGGTGAGGCGGCAGCCTGCTCAGCCAGGGCTGGAGCCTCCTGGGTCAGGGCTGAAGGGCAGGGGCAAGGCTGGGACCTAGTGGCTGGAAATGGAATTGGTCCCAAAGGAAGGGGTAAGGGGAGGGTTGGAGAGAGGACAGGGGTGGGCCTGGGCAGAGCCCCACCCTCTCACCATCGCAGGGGCAGCCTCTCGATGTACTCTGGGCCCTGGTTACACACGGAGCAGAAGAACAGGTAGAACCTGTGGGTGGGTGGAGAGGGGGCCTGTGGTGGAAAGGGCTCCGACACCTCACCCTAGTCCAGCCCCTCTCTCCCCACTCAGTCAGCGTTGTTCTCATTCCTAGGACTCGTGGTCTCTGGGGGGGTAAGGACATGACAGGACAGGGACCAAGAAATACTCCCCTACTCCTCTAACCCCTACCTCAGCCTCCTTCCCAAATGTCATTGTCCTGGAGCGTGGCTGAGATCAGAGAGAGTGAGCTGAGCTAGGCTGAGCTGCAGTGGTCACCCTCTTCCCTCTGAGACACACACACACACTCACAAATGACATGAGGCACAACTCAGAGACACATAATATCAGGTGTGACACACAGAAGCCTTCCATTAGCTCAGCCCCATTGGTTAGAAGCCAGCTCAAGTCATCCATTTCCCCAGTGGCTCCCACAACAACCCTAGGCAGGGATGGGGCAGGGCCTATGTCACTTCCCCCTTCCCCAGACATTTAAAGAGACCGGGGCTTAGGGAAGGTAGGGCTTTGTTTAAGGTCCCCCACAAGTCAGTGGCAACTGGGGATGTGGTCCAGAATGTTCTGCTACTGGGAAGGCCTCCCCTACCCTGAGCTGCCTACCGTAGACAGGTACACACCATCATAGACCCCCACTTGTCTAGGGCCTGGCAGGCAATCTGAAGGAGTTGCTGCTGCTGTCCCCTCTTCCCCCCACCTCATCCTCCAGGCTGAGCTGGACCAGATTAGCACCTACCGGTCTCCAAACATCATGGGCTCATTGAGGCACTGGGTGCAGGCCTCGTGGAACCACTGCCTGCACCGGTAACATTGCAGCATCCGAAGGTACCATCTGGAGAGCCAGAGGAGCCAGGGTCAACCAGGCATGAGCCTCAGCAACCTTTCCCAGCACAAACTCGCCCTCCCCCAGGGCGAAGGGAAGAGAACTCACAGTTACTGAGCACTTAGGCTGTGCCAGGGGAGGTCCTGGGAGCAGGGCATATGTTCTCTCATTTGATCTCACCATCTGGTATAAGGCAGGCCACTGCCCCCGTTTTACAGCTGAGTCAGAGGTTAAAATGCCTTGCTCAAGGTCACTCAGGAAGCAAGTGGATGGTGATTCAAACCCTGCCTTCCTCACTTCAAAGCCTGTGCTCTTGAGCCATGCCCCACTGGAGCCCCCATCTCTGGACTGCACCCCACATACTGCTCCCAAACACCACTGACAGAGAAAGGTTTGCCCGGAGACCTCCTGGGAGGATAACGGCTCCTGCAGGCTCCATGGGCAGCACTACATCTGGTTTTCGTCACTTGGGACCCTGTCTACTCTATCAGGGGCATTCAACAACTATCCACTGAGTATGAATGAAGAGCAAAAACTATTATTTCCTTAATAACAGTCAGGTGTGGTCCATGGACCACATGCATCAGAATCACCTGGGGGGAGTCTAGGTTAAAATCCAGATTCCCTGGCCCACTCTAGACCAACTCAATCTTTGGGGGAGCCCCTGGGAGATGCATTTTTAACAATCACCTGGGGCACCTCCGCTCAGGAAGCATTGAGAACTACTGCCTTAATGCTGTAAGATCTTTATAAGCACCTCTTCATCTGTTATCCCATAGGCTTCCCAACACCCAGGGGAAGTTGATGGGGCTGAGGTTATTAATCCCACGAGAGATGAAGTAATGCAAGCAATTTGTCTGAATTACCCAGCTAGGCTATAAGCACAGCTTCCTGACCCCTCGTGCTTGTCAAGAGAGCTTGGAGCTGAGCTTCAGGACTCCGGGGGTGCCTCAAGGCTGAGTTTCCTGAGGACAGACATCCCCATCTCTAACTTCTGTGGTTCCTCCCACAATGTGTGGCGCAGTCAGCCCAAAGGAGCAGGCTCAATCGCCATGGCTCGAGGCCAGCAGGGAAGGAAAAAATCAAAGACTCCTGCCCTAGAGCCAGGGCAAGAATCCCGGTCACAGCATCCCCGCATCTGACCTGCAGCCCCTGCCTGCACACCTCCAGGGAAAAGATCTCACCAGTAGCCTGTTTCATTGGCTCTGACAACAGGGAGGTTTATCTTAACTTTGTGCGCCACCAGTAACAGCTCACATTTATTAACAAGTACCAGGCACTGTGTGAACCTGTATGTGAATTATCTTAATCGGGCTCTGCTCACAACCACCCTATAACGGGAGAACTATTATGAGACGTGAGACTCAGGGGCGGCACAGCTGTTAAGGGGTTCGGAAGAGCTGGACACCGGGGCCAAGCTCTCTAACCGCTCAACACTTCCTTCTTTTCCACGGGGACCCTGCCGGAGAGCGCTAGACTCGCCATCTCGAGCCCCGCCCTCGGGCTCATCGCCGCGGCCCAAATATTCGGGCTCTCCACTTGAGGTTCCTCTCCCTCAGGCCCCACGCCACAGCCTTACCTTCAGGTCCGCCCCCGTTGGGCCCACCCGCCTGCCCCGGCGCCCAGACCTGCCCCGCCCCCTTGGGGCCCCGCCCCGCGGCCTTACTCTCCAGGGCCGCCGCAGTAGCAGTAGCATTGCTGCTGGTTGGTGCGGTGGGGCGAGTCCCACTCGAGCTCCTCGGGCTGGTAGGACAGCACCATCTTCACAGCCTGCAGCGTCCTGGCGATGGCGCCCTTCTTCAACGCGCCGCCTTTCTGCGGGGAGATGAGGGCACGAGTCACGGGGGGGCGGGGGGGTGCGGGGCGGCTGGGCCACAGGTGTCAGCACAGGACCATTGAGGAAAATGCCGACCAGGGGAACCCGCAGATATTCCAGTGTAGTCAGAAACAAGGAGCTTTTTGTCATCAATCCCAGATCCATCCTCTCTATCCCAGAAGGATCTCTATTAGTAATAGTATTAATAGTAATAAGCGCAACAATAATAACCAATATGTATCGAGTGTGGGCGCTTACATGCATTCTCTTATAATAGCAAAGCACCATTTATTGGGGGCCTCCTATTCCTGATGCCAAACTCGTTTCCGTTTGACAGCTGAAGAAACAGGCTCAGGGAGGCTAAGGAACCTGGCCAAGGACACACAGCTGGTAAGTGGCAGTGGCCCTGTCTGCCTCCAAAGCCCAGGCTCTGTGACAGGGAGTCAGGCCTGAGTCCAGGGAGTCTCTGGCCTTCTGGATTGGAGGAGGGGGGAGAGACAGGGACTGGAAGGATGGAGGGCTCACCCGCACAGCCAGCGCGAAGATGCATCGTCGGCAGAACCAAGGTGTGAGCAGGGGCCGGTCGGCACTGCCTGCTATGGGGATGTGGCACTGCTGATGGTAACCTATGGCAGGGGAGGGGTGGTGAGTGCCCATGAGGAAGCAGTGGCCGAAGGCCAGTCAGCCCAAAGGCGGCAGGGAGTTGTGTGCCTGCCAGCTGCCAAGGACTGGCTGGCGACGCTCACCAAGGCAGCCAAGTTGATATCCAAGCAGGCGACTCAAAGACAGCCTGGGCTCCAGTCGGGGAGGCACAGGTCTGGCTTCAGCCTTTGTGCCCCCTCTCTCCCAGCCATCCTCTCCACCCAGGGGGGCTCCAAAGTGCAGAACTTGTCTCACTTTCCAGAAGCCCCAGCTCTCCCCAAGGGTCACCTCCGTGGGCCCTCATTCCCAGAGACTGGCCCACTGTTACTCTGGAGCTCCAAGAGAAACAGGAAGCCAGCTGAGGCCCCAAGAGTCTGAGGCAGTGCCCGGCGGGGGCCAGCGTGGGGATGGGGACCCACAGGTCGGGGCCTTCTCAGGGCTGCTCATCTCACTCACCCAGGCCACATTTCCCACAGATGAGGATCTCATTCAGTGGCCCCGATGTCTTCCCCAGGCAGATGTTGCACTTGGGCTCCTCCCCTGGAACACCAGCTGAAAGAGGGAGAGAGGCCCTCTAGGGTCAGGTCAGGTCCCAGGAATCAGAAGAGTTTGAAATCACATTCCAGGTGCTGGGCCTAGCACTCGGCCCCATATGCCAACTCATTAACCCTCCCCCACCACGCCGGGGTGCCTATGGTCAAACCCCATTCTGAAGACGGGGAGCTCGAGGCTCAGAGAGGTTAAGTCCCTTGCACAGCTAGTAAGTAGGAGAGGCGGGATTCAAACCCATAGCTGTTTGACATCAAATCCTTTGTTCTTTTGGCTGTGTCATGCTGCCTCTCCTGCCTGATTTAACTTGATTTGTTAAACAGTTTTTTATGTTAAATAATTTTTTTTTTAAAGATTTTATTTTTTTCCTTTTTCTCCCCAAAGCCCCCCGGTACATAGTTGTATATTCTTTGTTGTGGGTCCTTCTAGCTGTGGCATGTGGGACGCTGCCTCAGCGTGGTTTGATGAGCAGTGCCATGTCCGCACCCAGGATTCGAACCAGCGAAACACTGGGCCGCCTGCAGCGGAGCGCATGAACTTAACCACTCGGCCACGGGGCCAGCCCCTATGTTAAATAATTTTTTAAAACTTTATTTGGGGATAATAATAGCCAGAATGTTATAATGAAACTCCATGTTCTCACCTACAGTTACAAAGTCTTGGCCAATCTTGTTTTGAATATATTCCCCCCATTTCCCCTCCTGTATTATTTTGAATCAAGTCCTAGATACTCATTTTCCATAAATATTTCAGTATGTATCTCTGAAAGATTAGGACTCTCTCTTTTTTTAAAACATAAGACAGAGCCTTTACTGCACCTAAAAATTAAGAATAATTTCTTAATTTCAACAAATTCAGTTAGTGTTCACATTTCTAATTGTCTCAAATAAAAATGTCATGACAATGTTAAGTCTGTTCAATAGCTTTTAAACTACAGCTTCCCTATCCATCTCCTTCTTTCTTTGCATTTTTTGGGGGTTGAAAAATAAATATGGATTTATATGTGAAAGGTTTCAGAGAATAAATTAAATACATTTTAATGTGTGTTTCTGTCTAATGTCCCCCAGCAGACTGAAAGTTCTGTAAAAGGCAGAAATGGTATAGGGGCTGGCCCCGTGGCCGAGTGGTTAAGTTCGCGCGCTCCGCTGCAGGTGGCCCAGTGTTTCGTTGGTTCGAATCCTGGGCGCGGACATGGCACTGCTCATCGAACCACGCTGAGGCAGCGTCCCACATGCCACAACTAGAAGGACCCACAACGAAGAATATACAACTATGTACTGGGGGGCTTTGGGGAGAAAAAGGAAAAAACAAATCTTAAAAAAAAAAAAAAAAAAGGCAGAAATGGTATCTGTTCATCCATGTGTCCCCGGGACCTCAAACAGAGTGTGGTACATAACACGTGTTCAAGATGTGTTTGTTGAGTAAATGGTCTCCTGCCTCTTATTCTTGAATATGCCCCAGAAGGGGGTGCCCACCATGGGTCTCAGTAAGTCCTCATTGGCTTAACGGAGCAATGGATCAATGACTACAGCGGGCTCAGCCTTGAACTCTCATCCTGGGAGACACCGGAAGGGCTGCTGTCCTGCCCATGGGCAGCAGTTATCCGGCTGGGGAGACACACCGTTCCCCACATGAGCACAGCAGCACCTCAATGTGCCTGGTGCACAACAGCCTTCCACTGAAGGTCTTCTCACCAGCTGGCTCCCTCTGCTTTCAATACGAGGGTAACCCAGGAGAGGAGACCCTCACTGCTTTGGATCTTTACATAATACATTTAGGGTGAGAAGGGCTTGGAGAAAAGTCAGTCTGCATCAGCCACAGCATCTTGCAGAAAGGGGCAGTTCAGAAGCTCCACTAACTGGTGGCCTTCTGTGCCGCTATTTGGCAGGCCCCTTGAAATCCTCTCTTATGGTAACAAATTCTTTAGAAACTGCCCCTCTGTAACTCAGTAGCACTAAGCTGGGCACTTTACATGGATTATCTCATTTAACCACACGGTGAGGCCAGTACTTTCATTATCTCCCTTTTTCAGATGAAGAGACTGAAGTTCAGAGAGGTTACATCACTTGCCCAAGGATCTAGAATATGATCCAAGGGCTATCTGACCCTACAAGCTGCCTCTTCTTCCCGTACCACCATGTCTGTTCTCCTGTTAGAGCATAAAGGGCAAACAGCTTTCTTCTCTCATGGCAACTCTGACTGACCGGCGGTGGCTGCTTGGAGCTCCACGTTCAAGTACAGCAGTGTTGAGAATGACATACATCATTATATATACCAGATACATGACTGATTAGTGATGTCTGCCATGTCCATGGGAAAGGAGAATGGTGGCAAGAATGCCCCCGATTTGCCATCTCTGTAAGACAGTGTCAGCTCTCTGAGGGCAGGGAGGGGACCCAACCCAGCTCCCTTTCAACTTGGGAAGCTGGTCCAGCTCCATCCAGGCATGTCCATCTTCACCCTGCCTGATCCATCTCTGCTTTCTTGGTCTTTCCCCAAAGGATAGAGCTGCCTCTACTAGTTTTCTTCACGTGTTGATAGGGGACACTGTGCTCACATCTAGAGGTGACAAATCTGATTACCTGGTCCCCTCCCTGTTTCTACCTCAGACTGACTCACAACTTTGTGCAGCAGGAGAAGTCCAGAAGGAAGCAAACACAGGCCTGAGACCTATCCCAGCCATCCCGGCCCCTCCCTGAGCCACTCTCTCCATCTACCTGCCTCATGAGGTATGAGTACTCAAGGGGATGGCAGATGTCGTAAGTGCCTTTCCATGTAAATGCACCACTGGTAGTTTGATCATCTCAGGTGGCCATGGACAAGGCCAGATGCCAGGGGTACGAGACAGAAGGAGAGAAGGACAAAATGGAGGTGGAGGAGGAGAGAGAAGTGGGGTGGGCCAGGGGCGCATGAAATCTTCAGAATACTCACCATGCTGTATGTCCTTCCACAGGACCCAGTATTTGGAATTATCTTCAAAAGTCACAAGGCAGCTCTGCTTAGAACTGCTGACCTGGGGCAAGGAGAGGGAGGAGCAACGTGAGAAAGTAGCAGGGGAAAAGCCACTGGAACACGGTCTTCCTCTCCCACTTTTGTTCCTGCAGGACAGAGGGACTAGACCCACTCCTTGTGCTCCAGAAAGGAGCTAGGCTAGAAGGGCAAGGAGGATGTCAGTTCCTGGAAGGAGTGTGTGCCCAGTCACTGGAGTTGGACAGTCTGGGACTGGGGGACAGAACAGGCCAGATGATCATCCGTGAGCCTCTCCAACCTGATTTTGTTTTTTTTGTAGGCTGGCAGAACACTTTTCTAAAGAACTGGTTGGGTGATGTTGGTCCTAAAGATGGTGCCTGCAAAAGCAGACTCCAGGTCCTTCCACTGTCAGCTTTTGAGCATGAGGGACAAGAAGGGAATTTCCCAGCAATCCCACATCCTCCATCACCAGTCTGAGCCCTAGGCCAGAGGATGAGCAGAGAGATGCTGAGCCTGGGAACTGGGGCCAGGGAGGAAAGGCTTACCCTCTTGATCTTCCCGAGGTAATACAGTCCATCTGTCCACCGGCACAGCACATACTGGCCCTCCGTCAGCTTGGACATCAGGTCTTTGAAGTTGTTCTTGGCTTTTGCCAGGACCCCCTTGTTGGGGAGGTGGCTGGTGGCACCATAGGAGTCCCGAGTCCCTGGGTCCAGAGCTCGATTCTCCATCAGCTTCCACTGACACTGGAAGAGAAAGAACAGGGTTTTTACTCCTTGCTTCCGGCTTCAGAAGTCCATCAGGAGAAGGAAGGAGACTACCATTCATGTAACCCATGCTATCTGCTGGACACTTACACCTTCTCATCGGATCCTTGTGACAGCCCTGCAAGGAAGACATTATTTTTTCCATTCTACAGGTAGGGAAACAGGTTTGGCAAGGGGAAGTGGCTAGTGGGTCAGAGGCAGAGCCATGGTTCATAATCAGGTGAGCTGATTCTAAATCCTGCCTCTCTTCCCACCCATACTATGCTGTCTCCTAAGGAAAACGCATCTCTCAACCAACCGCAAAGCAAAGTCTCCCTGCCCAGGGTGCCTGAACCACACTCTCTGGCTGGGGAGCCTGAGGCTTTATCCCATAAGCAAACATACTCCATGTTGTCTGAGTGGAGGGCCTTCTCCAGGGGAGCAGCGTGAAGTCTTTATCCCCTACCCCTGCCCTGAGAGCTGGCCGGGGAAAATTCACCCAGAAAGGTAAACTCCTGGGTGGCCTGTTAACTGGTATAGCCTTGGCCATCCGTGTCTTCAGTAATCCCCTTTTCTGTTCTCAATAATGGGGTGATTTAATGGAAACCAATTCTGGGACATTTAAACTCACTTAGGCTTTTGCTCAGATGCAAATTTGCTCCAAGCAGTTAACTCATCCCCATGCCACCCTCTCCACGCCTGTCTCTCCATCCCAGAAAATGTGCTGCTCCCCCATGGCTTTCTCTTCCTGCTAATGGTACTACTCTGGTCCCCAGAACCCCCAAGCATCTTAGATTTCTCCAACCAATGAGTTGCTACAGTCGGCCAACTTCAAGCACACTGCCTTTTGGCATTGGCCCCTCTCTTCCGCTCTCTGTCCTGGTCTGAGTTCAGGCCTCTCTTTGCCTAGGCCATCCATTCATTCATTCAATAACTGTTTCCTGGGCCTTGTGCTCACCCATGCTGGGCACCTGGGATGTGGAATAGCACCACCAGCGCTCAGTGCTAAACAGGCCGCTCCCTGCTCTCCCTGCTAGACTCTTTCACCAATTCCCACCATCTTATTCTCCCTTCCAGAAACCTGAGGCTCCCCAGTGCCTTCACAGGCATTCCAAGCCTTCCCCAAGGCCTCCACTTCTCCTCTCTGGGCTCACCTGGCTCCATGCCCCTCCACACACTCTCCACTAAGCCAAACACAGCCCTTTCTGTTCCCTGTACCCGCTACTCTGGTCCCCCCTGCTGTCTGCCATGGTGCCGGGCACCTGGTGTTATGATGATCCGCAGACAGGGAGAGAATCCTGTGTGTTTCTCCCTGTGAGTGGTGTGTACTCCTGTGAGATTGTTTGACGATGTCTACAGCAGCATGTCAGCAAGTATAGAAAACTAAATACATGTGTGTGCATGTCAGGGGCCCTGGGGCGGGCAGGGCACTGCTGGGGTCTTGGTTCCCCAGGAGGTGGCGCGGCCACGTCCCCCTCCACCCCCACGCCCCTCTTCCTCTCTTTTCTCCAGGGCAAAGCGCACAGGCGTTGGGGAGGTAGGCAGTCCGAATCCCTGCCTTCTCCCTGCCACCTGGCTCCCGGGCGCTGCGAGGTCCCCGCCCGCCGGGCCTGGGGCCCAGGCCGCGGCAGGTTCACAAACTGACACTTCCTCCCCCGCCGCGCCGTTGGGAGCGGGCCCGGTCGCCGCGCCCCCCTGGCCGGGCGGGGGCCCCGGGTGGCGGCCCCCCAACCCGCGCCTCCATCCTCCCGGAGCGGGCCCCGGCGGGCTGTGATTGGCTGATTCAAACCCATCTGCAAAGAAATGCCTGTTTGCGGGTTCCCGTCGGCGTCCAGTTCAAATCCGCGGCACCCGGAGCGCGGGGCCGGGCGGGGGCAGGAAGCAAGGATGATTCATGCGCCGGGGCCTCTCCCAGGGCGGCCGTTGGCTTTTTAAAAAGGGTGTTCAGGAGGGAAAAAAAAGCTTGCAGAAGAACCCCCTTCGGGTTCAAGCGCTCCTCTCTTCAGTCGCTCCGACGCCAAGCCTCCCCCATCCCACTCCTGCCGCAGGCTGACTTCGGACGTGAGCAAAATCCCAAACGCCCCCGTCGGTCTCCACCCCCCCGCCCCCCCGCCGCCCCCCAGCCCTCGAACAGAAAGAGTAAAGATTTGGGACAAGGGAATAGCGACCTGTCACCCACGCCCCCCAAAGGCTCGGGGACCCGGGCGGGGCTCCCGCCGCCCCGCGGACCCCGTTCACCCCCGTACATCCCCCACGCGCGCGACTCCCCAAGACTCCAACCCCCCCGCCCCCCGGAGGCGTTCGACCCGCCAAAGTTCAGGGAGATTCCGAAAAGACCGATGCGTACAGGGAGAGAAGAGTGTGGCGGGGAGTCCCCCAGCCAGGACGGGCAGCCTGCAGCGCTGAACTTACCGCGCGGCTGCGTGTCCGCCGGTCCCACTTGGAGTCTGGCCACCAGGCGCATCGGCGGCGGAGGCGGCTGCGCTCGGCCCGCGGCTGCCCGGCCGAGTGTCCGCCCGTGGGGCCGGGGTCGGGGTCTCGGCGGGGGCGGGGCGGGGCGGGGGCGCCGCGGGGGGGGGGGGGGGGGGGGGGGGGGGGGGGGGGCCGGGGCGCTCAGGAAGGGGCCCCCCGGGCGCGGGGCGCCATCTTTTTCGCGTTTTCCCGCGAATTATTGACGTCCCGCTTATGTAATTAGCGGGGGCCGCGCCGGCCTCGCCATTGGAGCCCGCGGCCGCGGGGCCCCGCAGCGCCGCCCGCCCCCGCCCGCCCCCGCGCCGC